>NC_136482.1:70982879-71220379 GCF_053919585.1 Euprymna scolopes | reverse complement strand
ACCCTACATCCCGATCGAAGAATCAAGATCAGAAAACAATGAGAGAAATATTAAACTCTAGATTGTAATTATTAATAGTATTCCAAATCGAAGGTCAAAATCAGATAACAATTTAAATTCCGATAAAAGAGTGTAGATCGATATAAAAATAAGTCAAACAAAGACAAAGAGACAGAAAGAAAAGAGCGAAGCCAGCGACCGCCCCCCTCCCATTGATTCGAATTCTCTCGCCTGTCAGATTATCATTTTGTAAAATAAATAAAACTTTGTTGATTTAACAAGTTGTTGTTTGATTACAAAAATTACGATGAAAAGTGTGTATATACTGTGGCACGAATATCATAAGAGTGCGTCTATAAAATATATAGACTAAATATAACACTATTAGATAAGAAAGCCTGGCAATTAAACACTACTATAGTGAAAGGTGTGATTTTACCTACTTGTTGGGTTATTCGATGGTATTTCCAGGAAACAATATGACCCCCAGTAATATGTAAAACATGCATAATGCATTTCGGCAATCGTTCTTTAAAAAAAATAAGTGTGAAATAGTCATTCCCATCAAGTTGGTAGACTGTGATCTGGGTGGAAATATAAAAACGAAAAAAACAAAAACAAAAACAAAACAGTTCGGAATTATGTACGTTCGTTTCTGTACGGACGAGAACAAGAACGGAAAATAATGCCACAAAAATAATACCTGTCTCCTGTGAGAGCTAAGATTTTGAATATTCATTTCCATCAATCTGGTAACCTGTGATCTTATGACCATAAAAAAAACGAACACTAACAATAAATAAGTAAATAAATAAAATAACACATATAGGCAAGATTAGATTTAAGGCATCGTTCTGCCATGCCGACATTAGCATCTTGCAGTCTGAGAGTTGTCATAAAACAATGCAAAGCAACGATGCTAGTAAGAAGACTACATAACACAGGGGAAATTCTTCAGACGTCACACAACAGTTGTCACCAAAACAATTCGCCCGCAAGTCGAAACGCGTCTGCCATATCTACTGACATATACACGCATGAATTATTTATAGGACACGCGTTCAAGCGACAAAATGTCACATCCTACACACACACACACACACACACACACACACACACACACACACACACACACATACCGTGATCTGCTTACCATAAGCACAGAATTCTCTTTCAAAATCAGTACCCCCCCCAGAACATTTTATTAAGATATAATCAACAATGCGAGATTTTCTTGAGTTACTTTCTTTCCATGAAAATGTTATTTAAAACTTCGATGTGACATAACGACCGTTCGTCATAGTAATATGCTCTTGGTTGATGGATAGTATTATTGGGATGAATGCTTTGTATATACTAAACGCTCAAATTGCGCCTTAGGACAAGTATATCTATTATCATATAAGTAAAAACACATACAAAGTATTACGCGCACGCGCACACACATACACACACGCATATATACATATTTGAATAATACTAGGCGCAATGACATTATTATCAGTCGTTGAGGTATTTTTCCTTCTATTTACTTTTTTATTTTTACAACGTATACTATTAAAGAAGAAAAAAGAAGAAAAAACAAGAATAAATCTTTATATACATAGTAGTTTGTAATGTCTACCTCTAAAAGAGAAAATGCCACGGGAATATGAAATTCTCAAGTCGTCCCCAGTCGCTTGTATATCCTAGTTAGGAGATATGACAATGTTAGGTTTTTGCAGTAAGATGTCGGAATTCTCCTATTTACAGAACATACTATTCCTAAATGGTCGCCCATCTAGTATCAGCTAGGCTCAACATTGCTTAACTCCGGTTAGTTGACGAAAATCAGTGTATCAACGTGACTGTGTCGTATTTATTCTAACTAATACCTGTAAACGAGCAGAAAACAGCGGTAGATGAGTACCCATAGCCAATATGTTTTATTATCTCTTAAGCTACAGCCCCTGTCACATCGCCGACGTGTTGCAGCCCTGTATTTGTTTTATAAGTACTTACACAGAATTTGTACTGAGAAACCCAATTGCACTTGTACGTTTTAAACGAAAATATCTACACCTATCCAACTAGCAAAAAAAACCCCACCCTTTTTATAGAGGTCCCTGGTTATAGGAAATTTTCATTCTCTAATAGCTTATACCACCAGACTACTTGCATTTGGAATTCTCTTCTTGCTCACCATTTTTTAACCGTATCAACATGTATGAGGGCTCAACCTCCCACCCATGTGGCCTTTTATAAATCTGGTCCTTACTACAGTAACTCCCTACGTTTTAGTGGCAATATAGTAAATAAACCGAATACAAATAATGAAATTCTAAATGATGTGTTTGAGATGGAGATTGATAATTTGAACTATTGGATTATTCTAATGAGTATAAGTTCCTGTTGATCCGTCCTCTTAAATAATCTAGCCCTACTCAAGTTCCACCATTACTGATTATGTTGTGTATCTCCTTTACACTTATCCTAGAGTGTCCCCTGGGCTTTGATAAGCGGTGACTCCTCAAGTGAAAAAGAAAAAAAAAATCGGCCGAAACATTGTGTGAATAAATTTCAAGATGAGAATAGTAGTTCGAACAATTCAAATGATACAGCTGTGTTTAATGCATTATAAATTATGAACCATATTTAAAATTTACTTTTGATTTGATGTGGATATATTTTGTTCAACTATAAACCTTTTGTATATTTATCCAAATTGATGTAGAGGGTTGTTCAAACGTCTTCCTACACATATTGAAAAGTAACAACATTGGAATGATCACTAAATCACAGTTTAAAAAAAAAATATTCACTGATCATGAAGTTGCATCATTTTATACTTCGAAAATATCACGTTGTTGCATAAGTTTCCGCCGTTTCATAAAATTATTTTGTTCTAAAACATATTTAGCAAAGTGTTATATATCACTAGACTACCCGTGACCCGTCGGGTCAGTATGTTATATTAGCTATGGAATTAATGTATGATTGTGACACTTGTGACGTAAACAAAATAATTTTTTGTGACATAGCAGAAACATGTCTCTGAAAGTATATTAAAATGATATAAAAATATATATAGACTTTTATGAGTCGTTCTGTTTATAATTGTTTATTTAAAAAAAAAAACTTACGGCCTTTGAATTATAAGTGGTTTGCCATACTTATAGGAAAGTATGCACTGAACAGATACCATAATACTTAAAATTAAATTCAAATTTTGATATATCTTTTAATTTAAACGCGAAAAATAAACAATTAGGACGCTGAAAACGTACACAGTAAAACAATATATTTTATTGTAGCATTGATTATTTATTTGTAACCCAATTAAAAACATATTTTCAGGGTTATTTATTTATGTTGGTAGTGGAGAAGAAAACGTATGAATGTTTTTTAAGAAAGATGTATTAAAAAATGGAGAATAAATAAAAAAAATGAAGTCGTTGGGTAAATCGCCGTTGTAAAATGCTCTTATGGTTGTCAACGGGTTAAAATAGATTTATTTGTAAGAAAATTGCGTTAAAATAACTTAAATGTAATACGGAAATGAACGATGTAAAAAAATTAAGAAAGTATTAACAATTGTTTATTTGGATAATTTAAACGCGAAAAATATTGGGACGCTGAAAACGTACACAGTAAAACATTACGTTTTATTGTCGCGTTGATTATTTGTTAATGTACGCATGCGCAACCGGAAGCAGGATGTTAGGTTACAACACTCGTTACAAGGTCATTTGAGTTTTATAATTACATAGATTAGAAAGCACATATTCTGTTCTACAAGATAATGGCCATCGTTTTTTTGCTCATATAATTTTTTCTCGTTTTTCAGAACCGTTAAATGGATTGTCAAGTAAATAATAAAAAAATCACATTTTCGACACTTCCTTCTTTTCGCCTTTAATCAAAAAGCGATGAAGTGACCAAAAATATTTGTGCCGTATATGGAGAAAACGCTATAGATAAGAAAACTGTTCAAGATTTGTTTACCAGATTCAAACACAGTAATTTTGACCTCAATGACTCCTCGTTTCGGAAGACCAATCAAGATAAACGAAGACCAATTCAAGGAACTTTTGAAGGAAGATGGCGGTCGGACATGTAGAGAATTCGGTGAAAAGATGAAACAGCAGGGACTTATACAACATAATACCTATACACACATTCTCGTTGTGTGATAGTGTCAATGAACGTTAATAAACTGAATCCATTAAACGTTCTTTTCGTATTCCTGTAATATTCATTGTTCTTATGAACTTTGACAAGGAGGTTTTATTTTCGGACCCGTATATTGTTGGTTTGTTATCATGTTTATTTGTTTAACGTTTCGATCGAGTTCGACACTATATATGTTGTGTACAGCCTAGATTACACATCGCGTGACAAATCGACCCCCAATTTAGGTGATGATTTATATTTTCAGCAAATTGGATGACGATATAACTTAAAACTGATTTCGTTTAAATCAAATGTCAATGTGACGTAAATGGTGAAAATCACACTTTTGGTGATAACCCCAGTTCTCTTCATCGTATACACTTGCTGTTTGGCCCATATTATTGCTAATGAAGTCCTGCATCTTATATGACATTGATATTTGACCTTGTAACCGGTCGAAACTTTGATAAAATTTGAACTACCGATTTTTCCAAATTTCATATAGAAGAAACCACAATTTTATAACAGTAATCACCGTTTAAAATTTCACCCTGGCCAGATACATTGATTTTTAAGTTATCAACGTTTTTATGGCATAATATTGGAGAAACGTCATAGAGTATAGAGAAGAAGGGCCCGTGTAAGATTTTTGACAATCCTTACGTTATGAGGCAGCGGGATTCTGTTTCACTACTGACTTACGTTCTTGTTTGTATTGCAAACATTTATCTTTATAGGCATTTCTTTGCTTCGCTTGTACTTTAAAAAATTTTAATTCATGTCAAACCTAATATATTGCCACTGAGACATGAATTGTCGATTAAGAAACAGAGAGAGAATTCTAAGTAGGGAGTTGTGCAACGAGATTTTTATTTACATTGCGTTTAAAGTTCTCTATGTAGGTTTAATCAGAGAAACAGAGCAAAAAGGAAATTTATAAGAAGCTATTAGAGTATACGGCACAATTACGTTAACACACCGGTTTTCGCCAGTTCACCGAAGTTAAGCAACGTTGAGTCAGTAATCCGTGATAATTTCGACTGAGAAGAAGTGTATTAAAAATGCCCCCCCTTCATTGTTTCTCGTATTTGGAATTACACTATTTCTCTTTCATTGGAGTATTCATTCTGATCTTTTACATTTACTTATGGTAACTTATCAAGAATAAAGCCACTCGAAGACGCGGATAAGGACTAATGAGATGGATAGACTTTTATTGGAATGCTTAAAACATATGAAAATTGAAAATTATTGATAGAATGAACAAAATTACTCATGAGGGTTTTTTTTAACAGTTAATTCTTGACATTGGGTTCGAAGGTAAACATGCTGAAACGCGGGGGAAGCAATCTTCTGGTAACGTGTTCCATTAGTAGGAAAAATAAATTCTGTTTATGATTATTCCGTTTTATGTTAGACACACAGATAATAGTAATAAAGTTTTTTTTTGCAATTATGTACAAGACAATTACTTACTGTGAAATTCTTATAGGGAGAGGCCAGAATTTAGAGCTCAGTCGAGCACTTTTAATGAAATAACGATATAGCAGAGAAATACCAGCCATATGTCTTCTGTTAAAGAGAAGTTGTAAAGAAGAGAAAACATTACTCCTCTATTAGATTGTTAAGTCGGAAGTCAGTTTTATAGTCTCTCAACTTCGGTGCTGTTTATTGTAGAGACTTGCTACTTGTCCTATATAGAACTTTGAAGTGTTACGGATGACGTGTTTTTTGTGTGTTTTACTATTTTATATATGAATAAACTGAATCGACGGCATGTGTTTAATATTACGGTATAATGTTTTTATTACTGTTACTTTTATATCGAGGTAACAGGACTTTAGAGACACCCTGTGAATTTCCAGTATTATCTATTTATCTCAAAACAAAACACGAATCTTCTATATATAGATAAGTGTTGATTGATAAAGCCCATCCGATCAAGTAAAGGATCAGTTGAGTCCAACGACGTCATACAGAGAATCTTTTATTTAGTTGTGATAAATTTGAACTAAAAGATGTGATCGTGTCAGCAGCAAACTGACGCCATATCAGGATGTAAGGAACAATGTTTCTTTTTCACGCCTATTTTGGCTTGATTTTGTTGAGTCGTGCAAGAAAACAGGAAGTGAAAGAAGAATTTTAGCGTAAACTTTAAAACCAACGCATACATACAAAGACAAAAGGTTCTGTTATTGAATTTATACTAACAGAGCCACTCAGTAGTAAAGTTTTTTTTTTAAATATATAACAAACTAGGTGACTAATCATTTATAAAACAAACTAGATGAATAGTCATATCAGGTCAGGAAAAATTAACTGACTGAACAGAACATTTTTATATTAAATTTATGTTCATTTATGAGGGTTAAAATCATGATCTAATGTAACTTAATCTTATGTTTAGAATCCTTATAAAATTTGGATTAAAATCCATCATATGATTTGATTCTAGTGAATGTTTAAAATTTAACAATTTCGCATAACGCCAAAGAAGAAATTAAAATCATGGAATCTTGCTTATTTGATGCCTAATAAATATTTGCTTATTTGATGTCTAATATAATATATTAAAAAATATTTGGATTTTGAGATGTAAGGTTGTACCAATATTATATACTTTAAAAACACTTTAAATATTCAAAAGAAACTGAATTTTGTGGTATATCTACTAATTTGTAGAATATCTATAAAAATTGATATATAAAATTTATTATTAAAATTTCGCAAAAATCGAATGTATTTAAATTTTAATGACAAGCTTCCCCACACTTTCTATCCCTTCAACCCATCCTTACGTCTAGCAGTCCCATTTATTTCATGATAATCTTTTCTCAATTTAATTACTTTACATTTATTTAAATACATTTCGCATTAAATGTAGTGGGACATTTGCACAGAAGTTTTCCGGGAAAATTAAACTTCCCAAGAAAGACACGTTCCTACCTATGAACAACCTAAATATTTTTACTCGATTCCTATCTTTATATAAAAATGTAGTGGTATTTAAGTATAAAATTAATAAATAAAACAGACTCGTTATTACGAAAAACATTATTGCAACAAACTATGTATAATACTTATATATATATATATATATATATATATATACGTTCGATGCCTCCGTTCAGTATCGAAAGACAAAGGATACCCCCTGTAAGGGCAGCTGCGCATGTAATTATGTGGCAAGGGTTGCGCAATTCCCCAACCACATCTCTCCCGAATCGACACTGATTGAGTTCAGTGGCAAGAAGTCAATGCCGAGATAAGTGGAGAGCACATACAGCACCTGGAAGTCCCAAATGGTCACCTATCTTGTACTGATCAGGTTAACTGTTGTTTAACTTCGGTGATCTGACGAGAACCGTAGTGTAAAACGTGATTATGCCGTATCATTACATTAACCTCTGATTCTCCCTGGAAGCTGAGTGACCACAAGCCTCCCGAGATTTTCAGTACTCTCCATCACTTTCGGTAAAATTTGCAAATGAATTTGCGTTATCGCAACAGCCGCTTGCCATTGCTTTCTCACTGGCAGCGTCCATTAGTCTTCACTGAAATTTGAAGGGCAATAAGCCTCCCCAAAGTCTCAGTTCTCTTCGCGCTTGTCCAGCGGAGGTCGGGTTAGTGATCTCTCCTCGGTCCTTCCATACTCCTTGATCCTTTTCAGCTATTTGGTATCACTCTTTTGAGGGAAGGTCATGATGAGGCAATGAGAGGGGATGTGGGAGGGGATAGTAAACTTATAGATATACAGCTTTAATGTTCTTGGTTCCATGTAACGCTTATTCATGTTTTGTCTTTGTAGCAGTTTGTTTGGCCCGTTCATGTGGTTCATGTGGTTCATGTGTTTGAGTCTCCGCATTCAAGGGTTTTCCTTAATATTTCAACTGTTTTCATTATTGAAATTCGTTGTATCTTTCCCGAAATAAAAAACCAGTCCGATACGAAAAATAAGAAGATAAATAAAAATTTAGGCGCTCTCGGGTCCCAGGCGACAGCATAAAAAGACGCTCGGTTGCTTTCAGTTGAGAAGAGAACGAAATTAAAAATACGACACCGACCCTTTTCTCTATTCTTTTCTCTGTTTTTTTGAGAGCAGAAACACGACTTGTACATCTAAAGAATTAACGTGACTAAAATAGGGATTAATTCCTAGAGAAAAGCGTTAGACAATCTTTCACAGAAAATAGTAGATAGGAATATTCAACATCGAAAGAATGGTGCACTTTGGCTCCACAAAAAATAGTCTGAGTAGTGTTTTAAACATGTCCCGATGGATTTAGAAATTAATCAACCCGTTCTCCAAGAGGATAGGTAAATCCAGGGAGGGTAACTCCGATAAGAATGAACAGTGTCATACCTTATCGAGGAGAAACTTTGGATAAGAAATGGACCGACTATCAGATGGGTAGAGCGCCTTATACAGTTTATTCTGCTTGTCTAAAACTAACATAAAAACTATAAAGATAATTAAAATATACGAAAGAGAGAAAAAAAACTCTCTGGAAGCACGTTTTCCGAAGTAAGACAACAGCCTATATAGGTCTGCTTTTCAGCAGCCTCTTTCACAGTTCTGGGAACAATGTCTTTTTATATCTATTAGAGGAAGATTTGAGTCAAATAAATAGAAGAAAAAGTAAGCACTGTAGGAAGGTGGAGTTCGCATAGCAGACACGCATGGTGATTCAGGCGCCGGACAGATAAAAGAGCACTTTTTAAAAACCGTTTTTACATCCTATTTTCTTCTTTATTATTTCATCCTAAGAATACACAGTAGTATTCTCACAAAGAAACAATGCTGTATCAAATATGTATATAATGATCATATGTTTCACATAGATATATACACGCATGTCAACACAAACAAATAAGCTGCAGGGTGATTTCACTTATTTAATTGGAAAACAATCTCTGCATCTCTTGAGATTTCACAATTCTCATAACTCGTCGACAGTGCATACAATTTAATTGAATAAATACGGAAGACCTCGAAAATTTTGATTCGTCTCATCTTTTGCATAAAAACAGAATTCTTTCCTTTCAACTGAAAAAAAAACAAGCTTGGCAATATCATTACGTAATAGTACTCAATAACAAATAGAGCTATTTATTTTTTTAAATTTTTTTTTTACATAGGCATCACCACATTATCAAGGCCAAGAGGCCACTCAAGGATAAGGGTTAAAGAGTGTACAGTAGAAATTGGACAATATAGTAATCATTAGTAATGAAAATTTGGTAAATTTGATAACTTATATGGAACGGCTCATCAAGAACTTATTTACTTTAGACTTGAACACAACCATATTGTAGTCAGCCGGAAAGCAGGAAAACGGAAGACAATTCCACAGGCGTGCAGTTCTAAGAAAGAAGCTTTGTTCATGGAATCTACGTTTAGGTTTAGGAACACATAAAGAGTTGGGGGAAATTATTGATAGCGTTTACAGCTAGACGAGTGTTTCTTGTGAAAGTTTGGCGAGGGGGGACCATAGATTGAAGCTCAGTCGAACACTTTTCATGAAAATAACGATACATCAGAGACAAACTCGCAACATCTCTTCTGTGAGATAGAGGTTGCAAGGAGGAGAAAAGGACATCTCCTACGAGGCTACGAAGTCTATTTTGAACTCTATCAAGGCAGGACAAGTCCTTTCTAGCAGCTCCTGCCCAGATGTGGCAACAGTATTCCATCCTTGGACGTACCTGGCTCTTATATAGATAGAGAATAGCATCAGCAGTGAGATATCTACCGGATCGATAGAAAGATCCCACCATTTTTCCAGCGGCCTTGGCAACAGATTTGATGTACGTGTTCCATTTAAGATCAGGAGTAATGGTCAAGCCCAGAAGCTTGTCAAAACTTGAGGCCTACTGAAGACGAGAGCCATTCATTTTAATTGATGCCAAATGTGGATTAGAATGTTGATGATGTAAAGAGAGAAGCTTGGTTTTAGATGCATTAAAAGTAACCAGCCACTCCTTTCCCCATTGTACTACGTGATCAAGATCAGAGGAGAGAGAATCGGAGAGAACTTGATCGTTAACTGTCTTAGATGTGCTACCATAAATGGTAGTGTCGTCAGCATAAATGTCTACAAATGATGTAAGGATGTGATTTGGAAGATCATTAATGTAGATCAGGAAAAGAGTTGGGCCCAGGATGGACCCCTGAGAGACACCGGCATTAATACTGAGAGCTTCTGATTTTTGCCCCTTAACTACTACTCTTATGAACCTATCAGAAAGAAATGATTTAATAATTAAGAAGACTTTTCCAGCTATACCATAGCTAGCGATCTTATGAAGTAAACCTTTATGCCATACCCTATCAAAGGCTTTAGATATGTCAAGAGCAATTACCCTAGAAAGATTGCCACCGTCGAGAGATTTGCTAATCCTATGCGATATAACTGTAAGCACATCTGCTGTAGATCTAGCAGAACGGAAACCATATTGAGTGTCACTAAGAAGGTTATTTTTGTTGAGATGGTTGATTACTTCTGTATTTAACACAGATTCTAGCAACTTACTCATAACGCACAGGAGACTTATTGGCCTGTACTGAGAGGGGGATGAACGATCACCTGAATTCTTAAATACAGGGAATACTGATGAGATTTTCCAGGGAGATGGGAAACTATTCTCCTTAAGACAACGTTTAAACAGTTTTGTAAGTATGGGCGCTAGTTCAGTTTTTTATATTAACATATATATATATATATATATATATATATATATATATATATATATATTCTAATTTTTACGACAACGCACTAGCCAACTCAGGGTATTATAACAAAATAAAGCACAATAAAAATAATAGTAAAAAAACAAAAAAAATACCAACACACAAAGTATAATTATCCATAACACACACACACACACACACACACACACACACACACACACACACACACACACACACACACATATATATATATATCTATATTACAAATATAAATTTAGGCTTAAAAATACAACTAGAACTACTAGCAACAATTATAAGAAAAATAAACTTGCAAACAATAACATAGGAAAAACAAACAAACACAAACATCTTCTCCCATCAAAAAAACTAAAAAAAAAAATTAGAAGAAAAAACAACATTTGGTTCAACCCACCCTACAATAACAGTTAAAATCAATATCTCTAAAGAATTCTTCAAAATAATATAAAACTCATTTAAAAACCCTCACAAATATAGTACGATCCTAAATAAAAACTTCATCAAAATCTCCTTTTCTACTATGCCTAACACAACACAAACAATTATAAACTCTAATAATAATAAATAAAATCTGAACAGCAAATTGTTAACAACGCCCCTAACACAAGATACCCTAAATGTAACTGCAATTGCTCAGAAAATTGCCCATTGGAGAATGACTATATGCACTCAAACGTCATATACTCATGTACATTGACAGAATCACCCCCACCGTAGTAGGCAACCCAAGTACCAACCAAACCCAAATAACTATAACTACCCACAATGATATACATAACTCAATTAATAATGACGCTTCCACCGAACAACTAATACCACATTCAGTAGGAATAAACATGACTTACTCAGGCATGGAACAATCTTCGGAGCACCTAAACTCAGTAAATCTCCCAATAGGCAGAGAGCCCCCAGATATATCGCACTCCAACCCCAAAATATGCACAAACATAGGAATCCAATCTTTCCCGATAAAAATTAGAATATCTTACCATTTACAATCGTTCTCCAGCGAGACAACTTAGATAAAACCTACCCTCTATAACTTGGTAAGAAACCTGTAAGAAAATAACATGAATTTCTGATAAAAATGGAAAATATAAAGAAAATCTAAATCGTACAACCCAGTACTAACCAGTACTAATATTTGTAATCCCTTAGACTAACTCTGTGAAATAAACGCTAATTACAACTCTCTCAAATACTATAAACAGCTAAATAACATCTCTCACATATGGCACATAGGACCCAACAATTTAACATTTAGAACCACCCTTTTTTAAAAACACAATTGAAATATCATTAATGCACTTCCAGAGCACCTCTGATCAAATCACCGCTATCAGTATCCGTTTGAACCTATCCAACAACCAATTTATCCTCAAACACACGTGGAGATGCATCACTTACTTAACACTATTATATATCCCCTTTATATACTCAGCATAACACATTAAATCTCCCACCAATATGCCTCCCGCTCAACGACTTTTACTCATAACTATTTATTCTTCTCAACGTAAGCCCCAAAATTAAATGTACAAATAACCACCCCTTCCTTCCTAAATCTGACCCTAATACATGAAAACATTATATTGGTACCCAACCCCCCTATAGAAATTAACTCTCCTCTTCAATTACAGCCCTATAATTCCTATCTTCTTTAAGCTTAAACACTTAGAAATGTAAGCATTAATTATTATTAGATTTGGCTAACTCTAACTTGAAATATTTTTAATTAACTTAAGGTAACGTTTCACAGCCAGCACCAAAGATACTTAGCCCATTTACTAATGCCATTTTCGATAAAGAAGAAATAAAAAAAATCTCCAGAGCCACCACCGTCCATCAATAAAAACCGACCCCAAACTTAAGCCACATCGCTTCTTCCTTTCACTGACTTCTACCGTACTCTATTCATCAAACATCTAATCCTCGTCTCTGCCTCTATTCTCAACAGATGTTGACCCCCTTTGTGCCATCTGTGAGTCTTGTATTGTACCGACCCAACTTAGGCCTGCATTATTTCCTATTTCATTTATCGTTGGCAGCGACATATTTACATTCAAGAATTACTTCTGCTAAGAACTACATTTTCAAAAGGATCGTATTCAGCTTAAGCAAGCGAAACACAGAGAACACCTCCATCTTCTTTTAAGGATAAATACGAAAGAAAAAATGACACCCTGGAACTAAAAAATTCCCTTGTATTCATAAAGAAAGAGGTAATGTGTTTTTCATTATACTATCGTCCAAAATCAATTCTCTAATGAATTCCAAAATTTTCTACAACCAACAGCAACACGCTTTTCTGAATCAATATTTAAACTGGATTGAGACTTTATCTCCTCCACAAAAGGACTTGTACTCGGCTGTTTTGGTCTGTTTAAACTTTTTCTGCCATTTGTTTTGCATTCGACAAGATTTCATTTTAAAGGCTTAAAATCACACTCCACCTCTTGCCTTAAATAAATTTCTCCCCAAAATGTCTTCCTGTTTATCGAACTTTCATTTGATTGTATATTTTTTATCGAACTTTCATTTGATTGCATATTTTTTTATACTTCTTGATTCCATTCATTTATTTTCACTTCTTTCTTTCTCTAACTTGACTCTTTATATACCAATATGTCTGCTTTGTTTATATCCACTTTTTCCCATATTTCATCTTTTACCCTCCGATATTTATTAAGTACGCATCCCTAAAAACTATTATTATTATTATTATTATTATTATTATTATTATTATTATTATTATTATTATTATTATTATTATTATTATTCAGTAATACTCGATAATTTTTATATTTCTACATCCATCTACCCCATATCCTTAGCATTTTTATCCCCTACTTCACCTTCTGTTTATCATTCAATTAAAATCCAATTATTCAATTATAATTCAACCCATCGCATTAATTCCCCCACTACTACTTCTACTAACATACAGTTCGCTTTAAGAACTGTTATTATCTAAGACACCCCCTCTAAGAAATATACCAACATAGCACAAAAACCCTATTTAATGTAAATCTCCCCCACACTTGCAACACATATGCACATAGGTTAAATTGAGCAATTTCCTCAACCCAACCACTTCATGTTCTTCCCTGAATATTTAAACGCACACATTGTTCATATACACTAAACCTACTATAACAAATATGCTATATACATCTATTACATAATAGAAACGACACTCCTTCTATATCACCGAAACAAATATAGCTCCACAAAACAGCCTCAATAATCTATTTCGCTCCTTATGAATGTATCACTAAACGTCGCATCCCTATTATGTTACCAAGCAACTTCTCCACCTTTCTGGTTAAAAGCATTAGGCTTCGAAATGCCATGGCATAAACAGTCCCCACTAACCCAACATTCCTAAATAAATGTGTACCCTAGTTTGAATAAATTAATTAATCTCTCTCTCTCTCTCTCTCTCTCTCTCTATATATATATATATACATATATATATATATATATATGTATATATATATATATTGTTTCTTTATACCTTCATTATCCTTTTTTGTTTAATGAAGCTTCCATTGTAATTGTAGGAATTTCCCTGTCCTAGTGACATATGGCCGAATGGTAATAGACGTTGTATCAAAGTTTACAGTTACCCAAAGGTGCTGAGTTCAAAAGTAACAGTCAAAACAGAGAATCAGCAACTATGTCTCAGAGCCTAGCTGAAGTCCGAACACGGTACTCCCGTAATAATAATAAAGGGTTGGGTTCGAGACTCCTAACACACGGTTCCCCAGTTCGATACAAAACACCTGATGAAGGCCGGAGGGCAAAACGGCCGAAACGTTGTTACTATAACAACCAAGATGAGGAAGTCAGTCCGACAATCTCAATCAATGAAGCTTCAATTGTTTACAATTACCTATTAGCTTGACAAGCCCATTAGTTTAATCGTAAAATTGATTATAAAGACCCAAGCCAAGGGTGTATACTCTTACAAAACGGTTGGCTTAAATGTCAACTTTTTAAACCTTTTGTAAGTTATAATAATGGTAAGTGCCAAACAGCATTTAGATTCTATAGAGAGATTGTAATATGGCAGTGAGGAGAAAGTAATAGCAAGGAATTGAGATGAGATTCTATCCATATATATATATATATATATATATATATATATATATATATATATTCATGCCATATATATATATATATATATATATATATATATATATATATATATATATACGTATATATGTACACGCGCGCGCACACACACACACACACACACACACATATATATATAAATAAGGTATGTTTAAAAGCTTGTCAATGCAGGAATTTTTCAGTCGTTGGAAACAAATAAATAAATAAATAATGATAAGTAATTCAAAGGGTTCAATAATTTTCAATAAGTATTTATCTACCTGACTGTAAATGGTATACTTCTGCAAATATTTTCGGAAACGTCTCCCATTTGCAAGAGTTAAGAAATGTAGATCTACTTTCTATGCTGTTGTTATCTGTTTGATTTAAATTTGCCGTTATATTTTATTTTGTTTGTTTTGAAAGACTATTTTGAATGTTTCTAAAATTAATTGTTGAGAAGGAGGTAATTCTCTCATCGTTTTTTAAAAATTCTAATCGAAGGGAAGTAACCCCGTTACTCGTCCAATATATATATATATATATATATATATATATATATATATATATATATATATATATATATATATATATCTCGTGTGTTTGTGGAATAGTGGATAAGCATGGGGAACAGACAAGTAAAAGTAAGGACACAATCATGTTATTAAAGCTAAACCAAGTTATTCATTTTGTGTAAATTAGCTTTATTAAGAGGTACTAAATATTTTATATAGTAAAGCGAGGATTGTAACCTAGTATTATATTAGCATATGGGGGCAACACTGAGTGACCTGATCGATTATTATTAGAAAAATAAAGCAATTAGATTTTAGAAAATGTGATTGTCAACTTGAAATGTTTAATCCGGAATTTAACTCAGAAATAAAATACAGGGTGAAACGATAAAATTGTCGCCCCCAAAAGACGATATTATTCCATTTCCGTTTGATGAAAACCTCTTTTCATTTAATTTCATCTACTAGTTAGCCAGTTGTGTACAAATCCACTGGACGATAGGAGCCTTCTATCATGTCTAAAAGTAAGCGGGTAAGCATGTTAGCTTTCTAGGTGAATCTGCAAACAACCTCATTATTGTGCCCAATTTTTACGCTTAAATACGTTTTCTGATGGTTTCAGTATATTCTCACTTAGCTGTCGCCTTTTCTTTTTGATCATTACTTCTAGATTCTATAAACATTTGTATGTTTACACTACACTTATGCGGGATACACGCATCTGTTCAGGATTCTGTTTGCTATTTGCCAAAACTGATGGGAACCAAGGCACTGCTCAGCTACTTTGGATTTAACTGACTGAGTATATAGCTCTCTTGTATTGTTTATTACTCTTTTACAGTTGTTGCTGGCAGTTTGAAAGCAGCTTTAGTCTCAGTACATCTATTACGTTGGTTTCTATGGAAAAAGTAATCTCTGTGCGCGATGACAGCAGCACATTCTGGGGAGAACCTAGGCTGGCTGTTAGGTTTTTGTTGGAATTTTTGGATGGTATGAATCGGTCTATACCTACAATTACCCATTCGGTCAGGTATGATACTATAGAGGACACATTCTTTTTAAACATGGAATGCAGAGGTAGATCAGATATAAATATACGGAAGCTATCCCAGTCAACCACAGAGTATCGATATACTGATACAACTGAGTGGTCGGAAGATCCCAGAGGAGAATGAACGGCACATGAACATAGCCCAGAGGAAGTTGTGAGGAAAAGGTATAGAAGGCTTGCATACTGACCGGTAGTATCGGGCATACGGGTGGGATTTAGGTCATAAGCAATGGAGAAATCATGACAGAACCTCCCCTAATCATCTGTCTTGTTTGAGTGGGTCAGCCATTCCACATGTGGACATTGAAGTCACCACAGATGTGAATGTTAGCCGAGGGATGAGCAGAGAGAATCTGGTTAATTTTCTCAGATATACACTTAAAGATAGTAACTCCGCTGTTGTTGGGGCGATAGAGAGCAAATATAAATGCAACCTCTCTCCCACAGAAGAGACGTTGCGAGCCTGTCTTTGTTTTATCGTTATTTCCATGGCAAGTACTCGTCTGAGCTCTAATTTCTCTGTCACAACCTCGCCAATCTTTCACGAAAAAACCCTCTCTAGCTGAAACCACCGTCAATAATTTTCCCCGCTCTTTATCTGTGCCTAAATCAAAGCGTAGATTCCATCAACAAAGCTTCTTTCTTAGAACTGCACGCCTGTGGAACTTTCTTCCGCTTGTCTGTTTTCCACCTGACTACAACTTGGATGTCTTCAAGTCCAACATAAAAAATTCCTGATAAATCGCCCCCTTAAGTAATCCAATTTATCAAATCTCAATTACTAACGATTACTACGATATTATCCGATTGATTACTGCACACGCAATAACTCTTATCCCCGAATGGCTCCGGCCTTGATAAGTGGTGACTACCATGTAAAAAAAGTTTAAATATAAATATTTTTTATTTTTTAATTTAATATATTTTCTTGTTCACCAGTAATAAATAACATTCACACTACATATAAAAATTCAATAGAAAAGTCCTCACTGTTTTATTCCCCAGAAATATTTAAATATGTTTATACAATGTCTATTGAGTCGATTTATAAGCATTATTACAAAGATAGTTGGTGTAATATCGTGACCAGTTATTTTTGCTTATAACAATGACTTACATTGGAAGTACAATCAAGCCGTTGCATATTGGAATCAAGAAACACATTGCCATCAAGACCTCGTCTTTTTATAAATATATATCTTACACAACAGAACCCCAATAAAAATATAATTGTAAAAATATTAGCAACTGAGACAGACCAAGTAAACCAGAAATTAATAATAAAACAGAAATAACCCACATTTTCCTTGTAAAGAATATAGCGGGTTAATTATATCCTTTAGAAAAAATGATAATAGAATTACCTCCCCTCAACATTTAACGTAATTTTAGAAACATTCAAAATAGCCTTTCAAATCAAACAAAATATAATGTTAAATTTAAATCAAACGGAAAACAACAGGATAGTTGATTTACATTTCTTACCTCTTGAAAATGGGGAATAAGGAAACTACCATTTACAGTCAGATAAATAAAAATAGTTATTGATAATTATTGAACCCTTTGAATTATTTATCATTATTTATTTATTTATCTGTTTCCAACGACTGAATAATTCCTGCATTCTCTACAAAAATGCTGAACGATACTTATCATTATTATAACTTACAAAAGGTTTAAAAAGTTGACAATTAAACCATTTTGTAAGAATATATACCCCTGTCTTTGGTTTTTATAATCAATTTTATTATTAAACAAATGGACTTGTCAAGCTGATAGATAATTTCTGTTTATATTACTAAAATATAAAAGGCTCTTTATAATTATTTCATACGTGCTCTTATCCCTTTTATTTCAATATAACCAAGCTATTTCAATATATTAGCTGCAAGACAAAACGATACATTAATCATAAACTAATTTATAATAAATATGATATATTATAGCATAAGATTAAATAAAATAAATATATTTTAACTAGTAGTCTTTTAGACACCAGTATTATTTCCTTTAATATATTAAGTATCTATCCATTATATTAAACTTGTCTCTAATAAAATACACAGTAACAACTTTTACAAATTGTATATATTTAAAAAAATATAATTTGAATCTATTTTATTTGAAGTTTGACTATTTACATTGAGAGCTAGTATAAAATATTTATAGAGTTAGTTGGACTATTATTATATGAAAATTAAAATATTAGAATCCTCATAATAAATTTTAATAAAGTTTAAAATTTGATCTTCATTTAAACTTCAAACTAAGTCAACAAATTATAAATAAATTTAACCAATATTATCTACAAAAAACAAAACAAAAACAACGGACATTAATCTTCAGACGAGTTGCATACAGTCGAAAAAATATTGTTATTTCCCACTTCCCACTTATGCACCGCGCGTCAAATTATTAACGAGATAACATTTTTTTACCGGTTTCAGAAACTTACTGGTAGTTTCCTATCAAAAGATTCAGAAACGTTAGCAATGCTGAGCTCCGCGTGTTGTGAAATTTTCGTACTGTTCCGCGCAATGGAAACAACTTGCCATCGTAATTGCTGAATCCACGGTATTTGAGGTGTGTCAAATTATTAACAAGGCAGTTTGTTTCGTCACTAAAATAGGTCGTAAACGTGGTTTGAATAGTTCTTAAAAGAGTACTATTACAAAACAGCTAGCAAAAACTACAACTACGCTCAAAATATCGAAAATTATAGAAAGATACCATTAAACTGTAAGGAATCTTGTCAAGGACCCAACAAAGGTACGTAAGAGAGTTGATAATGGTTAATCTAGAGTTGTTTCACGCTGTTCTCTAATACAAATTAAACGTGAAGTTGTTAAGAATCCTGGGCAGACAAGTGGAGAAGTATTTGATCAAGCCGGATGTAAGAATGTCTCAAAAAGTACTCGATGTCGACTTCTGAAAGAAGTGGCGACGTCTGTTAAGCCTGCGACAAAATTTGGGCTGAGATTATCGGAGATACTATAGTAGGCCCATGGAGAGTCCCAGAAGGCGTAAAAACGCTTACATAGCTTTTCTGAAGGAACACTTTGAACCATGGTTGAAGAAGCAAAGGTTGACGTTCAGAAGAAGCATTATTTTTATGCAGGATAATGCTCCCTCGCATGCAGCAAACAAAAGCAAAGAGTATTTGCAACAACTGGGGTTCTCTGGGCTACGGAGGATGGAGTGGCCTGCGAATTCACCAGCTTTATACCCAATTGAAAACCCTTGGATTATCATGAAGCGACGCCTCTATGCAGATGGACGCCAATTTAAGAGCAAAGATGAGTTGTGGGATGCTCTGCAAGAGGTATCGCAAGGAATAACCGTTGACAAAATCACACATTTGACTATGTGGACCAACGTCTTATACAAGTCATTCATAAAAAAAGGATCGCATATCCCCTACTAATCATGTCAACGTAGAAATTGCTATGTAGTTATTGTGTTCCAAGCATTTTTCCTTGCTGGTTTTATGTTTGAAAATTATTTCAATAAACAAGTTATGGGTATATTGTATGTTTTTCTCAACCTCATTATAACTTAACACACTGAAATCAACAGATATTCCTATCTTCTGCCATAGTTTCGCTAGTGCTGCTTTAAATACTTTTATTTTCTGACTGAAGTAGCTGAATAGTATTGTAAGCACTTTTTCAAAGTTTCATGGATTTTTATTCACTCGCTCTTGAAATATTTTTAAAAAATGTAAACTCGTTAATAATTTGATACGCAGTATATATATATATATATATATATATATATATATATATATATATATATATGTATTGTCAGATGTAAAGAAGGAGAGAGAAAAAAGGGAGAAAGAGAGGGTTACATAGAAATCGATCGATATAGGATGTAAGAATTTCATAGATAAGTTAGACAAGCTATGTATATCTATATACACTTCAATGACTGCTAGTAATCATTTGGTTCACGCGGGGTTATCTACTTTCAGATATTAGTATTTTAATGCTAGAGGGCGTTGCTATTACGAGGTTTTATACTCTTCTTATCCACGTAAGAGTAAATTGCCAAAACAAGATGGTTATTACTGCACGCATTTCTGAGAATGATTTAAAAATCTCAACACCAATGCCTGTTGGGTTATTTTTTCTGGTTGATTTAACCAAACTCTAAGACAATGGTCAATGAACGAAAGGGAACTATTTTATATTTTCTCTCTTTTCCACAGCTGAGCTTTTGTAAGTTTTTGCACACTATTAATTTACCTTCTTAACAAATCGTGCATTTTCTGTCTATGAACAGTCATGATTTCTGTTTATGATGAATTTCCTAGTTTATCTTCTCATACCATATGTCTTTAGCCGTTCTCTTTTGTATAGTTTCCACACAGCTGTATATAAACAAAAATATTATACGCTAGCGAAGTGTTTTATATTTTTCCGATAGTTGCGTCGTATTTATAGATATAACGATAATGCGATACGAAAAAATAGATTCTACATGCGTAGACAATAAAATGTTATCAGCACCTGTGCAGCTAAAATGGTGAAGTGAATACAACTTCATTCTTATAAACAGCACATTAAATAGGACTTCGTAATGGCTAACATTAAATACCATCACTGCTTTACATACTTGGAATTCTTTAGAGTAATCTAATGCTAGATTTATCGATTCTTATTTCGACTATGAAAAGAATTACAATATAATTTAATATACCGCGAGGAGAAAACAAAATTGAATGCAAATTTAAACAAAAACATATATCGATCAAAATAAAAAAGCCGAAATCGTCTAGCAACAATCGTGAATAAAAAAAAAGTCATAAAAAATACAATTAGAATATCACAACCAGAATCCCAAATAATGTATAAATGAATAAAGAATATCCACAAGAAAGTTAAAATAAAATAATCAGAATCGAAAAATATCTGTAAATAAATAAAACATTTACAATATAAAAACGGTGTAAAATGAAAAGAAAATACCGAACTACCTTTAAAAAATAGTTTATAATTATAAAAAAAAAATTCGGAAATAAACGCTGCTCCCTCGATATTTTATACTTTTGTTGAAAAAACAAGTATTAACAGAAATTAAAAAAAACAGCTATAAATTAATGAGGACATTCAAAGTATTGCTCTATATTTTGAGGATGAGTAAATTTAATTGCCTCTGCAAGAACGGAGTTTTTTCGCTCAAATTTGTAAGAAAGTTAATTTCTAGACAACCTGATGTCCACATTCTTAGACCAATTATCATAAAACTTGGTTAAAATATTAGTCATTGTTTATCTTGGAAATGGATTAATTTTGGGATAGCTAGTTCAAAGTCTTGGAAAAGTAGGAAGTCATATTTTGGCCGATAGCTACGGTTATGTCCAGCATCTAAACTTATTATTTGACGTATATTGTGGCAAATGTAGTCCAGAAACTTACGTGCCATTGATCTACCTTTTCAAGGTCATAGTTACATATTAATGTCGAAATTTGATATATATGCCTCACGTAATCAATATGTAGAATTTCCGGTTGGATTTTCAATTCCCAATGTTTCTGTTGCATACCTCTGGGAATACTTTATACAATATGGAAAAGTAAGCTCAAATGACACGTTGGCTCATCCTTATGTTGTCAAGCGGAGATACTGTATCACGATTGACTTATGTTCTTACTGGTTTTTCATTTCGGTTGTTTCTTATTACAGTATTTGGGTCGTTTTTTTCTTCGCCCTTCCGAGGTTAGTTGTTGTCAAATTCCAGAACTGTAATCGAATTTTAAACCCATTCTTTTATTATCATTATTGCGAAGACAAGTAGAATGGTATAAAAAGCAATGATGATTTCGACCGAGAAAAAAACAAAACAAAAACCCCAGACACCTCAAATGAATGTAGAGCAGATCTCAACCCGGCTGTGCTTTAAAAAAATTCTCCGACGAGGTTGCTCAGTCCACTCCAAACTATACAACAAATTCCTTAACGAATCTTGCTTTTCGGTAGTATCAGCTTACAAGAATTCTGGTGAAAGAACCGGGCCATTAAATTATTGCCCCATTAGCCTCCTCCCGCTATTCGCCAAAATATTTGAGTCCATAATTAATCAAGCTCTAGTGCATCACTTTACAGCTGCTAAACTTTTGACTGACTAAAAATATGGATTTAGACAAGCTCGTTCTACAGCAGATATCCTTACTGTAATCTCTGAACGTATACACCATACATTGGACAAAGCAGGTGAGGGTAGAGCGGTAGCTCTAGATATATCAAAGACTTTTGACAGGGTGTGGCAGAATAGTCTTCTCAGGAAAATCAGATCTTACGGTATCACTGGACGAATACTTAACATAATTAAATCATTTTAAAATAAGAGAAGAATCCAGGCTTTCCTCAACGGTCATACATCTAAACAATATGATATAAATGCGGGTGTCCCTCAGGAATCGATCCGTGGACCTTTATTATTCCTAATATTCATAAATGACCTCCCTGATGAAATTGTTTCTGAGATGGGTATATTTGCTGATAACGGACACGAAGGGAAAACAAATGAACACATATCTAAGGAAATGGAAAAATACTCGAAGACCTCCAATCTGTAGTGGAATGGGGACAAAAATGAATAGTCACATTATATGCTTCCAAGATTAAGCTTGTTTCATTCAATAATTTGGGGTGAAAACAGAATAATAAAAACAGATAATTATACATTAACAAAAAGTTAAAATCACAAATATCTAACGCTATTACCTACCAAAATACATGGAAACGCGAACAAGATGAGAATCAAATAAAATATGGATTTCTAGCACAAAAAAAGCATGTGAGAAGTTCAGATAATGCTAAATCAAAAAGTCCATGATTTTATTGGGCGTTTGAAATAAACACACAAACTAGCACTCGTCATGCGATAAAGCAGCCACCACTATAAAGATGTAGTACTGGATTAACGTCTCAACAATGAAACAGCATTCCATACTAATATATGATAAACAATATATAGGAAATGAGTTTGAGAATCTAAAACTAGACTGAGGCAATTTTCATTTTTCCCAATCCAAAGTTCATCTTTTGGGGAGCTGGATTTTTCCTGCATTTAAACTCAACATTGTGCCTTATTATACCAAAATGGAGAGGGACATTAACAGAAGTGATGAAATGAGATAGGATGTAAAAGAATGACTAAAATGGGATAAGTCTCGGTGGCGTCCTATATATTTAATATAAAACAATCTCTAGTCTTTCAATTCGGTTTCATTTGGGCGTGTTTTGTTTTACGATATGTCAACCCTTTTCGGGTTATTAAATCCTGAATCAAATAAGTTTGGAAGAAGTTTTTATGCTTCAATTTTCTTATATGTTCAAATATTAATTCGTGGTGTTTGATTTGGTTGTTTTATTTTACGGATTATCAACCTTTTCGGGTTACTTAATGGCAGTCATTTTGGAAAAAGTGTTCGTGCTTCAAGTTCTTTATATCTTCAAATATTTATTCATGCTATTTGGTTTGTAGAAAAAATATTTTTGTTTTTCGTTTTGACTTTGCAAAGCGTGATTCTATTTTGTAAAGTGGCGCATTTTAGGTAAGAAATGTAGTATCTTCAGACTGGTCAGAATTGGTAGCACCAGGCATTCGATTCGATCATCATTAGGGAACTAAATTAGCTACAATAAACCCAAAAATGATAGATGAATCATAAAAATAATAGCATGCTATGGCAATGCCCTGAATATAATAGAAGTATGAGAATATTATGGAAAAAATGCAAAGCTGATCATAGCTAGTGCCAAGTAAAACAAACGCCAGCTCTTAAGATGAAGAAGGGGTCACAGATTTTCATCACAGAAGTAGTAGATATCTCAACGATGAAGTACATTTGTTTGAATGTTACCTTTATTATATGTATATGTGTTCACAGAATTCATGAAAAGTGTTCCAGTAAGACTCAAAAGAAACTGATTTAGCGTAGCATGCTATCCACTATAATTAAAACTATGCTGTTGCTACGATTAGACCATTAGCTGGCAAGTCAGTAACACATGTAAAAAATTCGTCCTACTTCACATAACTAATAAAAGAGACACTGTGAGTTCAGACCAATGGGTAAGCCTCTATGTAGTCAACTTGTTGGTCAAGATCCAAGCATATGATACATTAACTAAGATTCTGGAAATACTGACAATGTTAGAAACCTCGTACTTAAAACAGGCCATGCATATAAATAACTACTACTGATACTCATGGTCATATGTAATGAAGATAATGAGTAGTATATTTCAAACACGTATCTCTAGGGTCAGTACTCTTGATTTCAACCAAGTTGCAAGATAGGTCAACGGCATTTTTATATCCAAGCCTTGTGAATTAAATTAGACTATCAATACAATTTATTATTGAGTAAAAAGATGTGCTAAACTGCTAGAATATACTCATATCGCACGGGAAGCATGAGTTATATATATATATATATATATATATATATATATATATATATATATATATAATTTTTTAATTTTTTATTGAGCCCATAATAAATTTACATTACTGTTTCCATTGGATTTTCACCCCAGGAGATGAGGTAGAGTACCAATTTCATCGGAATTTATAGGTGGACTGAAGTTTAAACTTACAGAAATGGATAGAAAGTTATTAGGGGGGGTATTAAATAGAGAGGGGGGTCGTGTGGTAGTGTGAGGAGGTTTTATAGTAGAATTTCAGTTGTGAAAAGATGCTAAAGAGCTTCTATTAGATACGTTTGAAAAAAGAAAAAGAAAGAAAGAAAAGTAGACGTTAAAGTTTTAAAAAATACTTAGGGGGAGTAGTGGGAGTAGAGGTTTTTTGCGTCATGGTATCTGTAGTTGTGTAAGAGGGAGTGGGAGTAAGTGATCAGTAGCCACCGTAGCAGTTTGTAAATATTGTCACCATGGCAACGTATTTTTTATGAGGACGCCGGATTTTAGATCCTTTGGAGGTGTTATTGATATCTGCATAAAATTAAATCATATAATTATATAATTCGAGATGGATGCGGATGCTAGGAGGGAAGGGTAGGAAGGGGGGGTTCGATATATACCTGGGGAGAGGAGGAGGGGGGAATACATTTAATGCGGATTAAAGTTAATTAGTGATGATAGTAAGAAGGTGGAAAGTAGGGGGGGGTCGATATAGACTGGGGGTGGGAAGGGGGGGGAAAGTGCAATTAATACAGTATTTACATTTTGTAGACGTTGTTATTAAGGATAATATATGTTGAGAAAAGAAAAAAAAGAGAAGGGGGGCAGGTTCGGATAATATAGATAGGTGGGCGGATTGAGGATGATAGTAAAGATGGGAATTATTAATTAATGATGGGGGGGTCGACATAGAGGGGGGTCGACATAGACCGGGGGGGGGGGGAAGTGCAATTAATGCAATTAATTATATTTTTATATATATTACAATATGTGTGTATATATACTGGAAAAAATTTTAAGTTCGACTCTCACAACTCAAACATGGAATTGTATTTAAAGACTCATTTTCTATTACAATTGCAACGAACTTTTTTTCATAAGTTAGTCTAACATCTCTCATGAAATCTTCGTGAAAAAAGTTAGTTTTTAAGAACTTCTCATCTAGTGAACACGTTATTAGAGGTTACAACAGCAGGTTACCTTTATATTAAATGTGAACAATTATTTGTCAATTTTCAATCCTTTCAAAATATTCTTCACGAGTAAACAGAATTCCGTCTATACTATTAAGCCTCCTATTCCAGTGGTTTTAGTTTCCATAAGTAGTGACTGTGTAGTAAATATAACACAACAGAATAAATATTTTAATGAATGAAACCGATTGTAATGCAATTCCAAATACCATCAACAGAATGGTCTATCACTGAGTGGGAATATTTCTAATGCAATAAAGAAACGTATTTAAATAATTAGAAAAATTCAACTGAAAAAAATACAAGTCGAATAACTATAAGTAAATGTAAAGATTTACAATACAAAATAAACACAAGTAAGTCGTAAGATTGAATATCTTTGCTTGAAAGCGTAATAATGAGTCAAAGTCTTTTGACTTTTTTTATTACATTTTCACTCCAAGCAAGACGCAGTGCCACTTTGATATAATATCTGATGTACTACCAGGGACATGAGTTGCAGGGATACTATGTAGGGAGTTTAGCAACAAGGTGTTTGTTTACATTACAGTTGAAGTTCTGCATGTCAGTACAGTCGGAGAAACAAGATCATGGAACAGAATTTCAAAGTCTAGCAATTCTGGAGAAGAAGGATCTCTACTTTGTCTGGGTGGAACTTTGCTGATTGTCGGGTTTGTCAGGGATATTTACATCGAGTAGGTACAGGGGCTTGTAATTCGTCAGAGCATCTACTATTAAAATACTTGTAAAACAGGCAGAGGGATGCAACATTTCGTCTATGGGACAGAGTTTAAAGCTTAGATGACAGTTAAGGACCTATCAAGTTGCCGACTTTCTTTTGAACCCTGTCCAAGAGTGAGAGACTAGTAGCAGATGCACCAGCCTAAATGTTACAATAATACTCCATACATAGGCGAATAGTAGCCTTGTAAAGGTACATGATACTATCCGTCGTAAGTAATTTTCTAGCATGGAAGAGAGAGCCCACCTTCTTCGCAGCAGCCTTGTCAATGCTCTCGATGTATCTGTTCTAACTCATGTTCCCTGTAAACGTTAAGCTGAGAAGTTTGAACGAAGTACTTTCAGGTAATGTATCTTTAGCCATAGATATTGGTGGGTGAGACGGTTTCTTGTAATTGTTAAAGGAAACGAGCTTAGTCTTAACAGCATTGAACGTGACCATCCATTCCACAATAGACTGGCGATCTTTCTCTAGGGTTTCCGCCATTTCCTTAGATATGATTATAAAGTAATTCCGAATTTATATTACGGAAATGTTGAAAACTATCTGATTATACTGAAATTTTGTATAGTGGTTACGCTACTATAAAAGCGTATGATATTCACACACTGAATTTACAAAATCAGAAATGAAAATTTTGTTAAAATTTAGATCATGACCAAAATTGTCAAAGTCAGACCCAAATCAAGAGAATATTAGACGTGACATTGTATTGGTTACAATTCAAGTTTGCATTTCATCATGTCAATTATCTTGAGCTAAAAATTTGACCTTAATATCCCAAAATTTCAATCAATTCTAAGCTTAAACCATGACCGATAATTCGACCATAATTAAATGATATTTTGTTATACAATGTTGACGCTAGGCTATACGCAAAGAAACAAAACAAAAACTTGACTGAAAACAACCACTTTAGCCATGTAATAAAGCGTTACATACGATGAATACGAAACATTGAATAATAGAATAAAAGTACGTTGACAATTGTAGTGAAAGTTACGTAGGCAGAAAGCATTGCGTTAAAAAATAAATGGAATAAAAAACGTTTATATACACATCAAAACTATGTTCTTTAAAACGAAGTTTCCACGAGGTCATGCGGTATAGCAATAAGAGTATGAATTACTCTTTGTATAAGTACAGTGAATGGATATTAAAGTCATATCATTCATTTATTTTTTCTAACGTAAAGAAATGCCCTATCTACACCTTTCAAAATTGAATTCGGTAATTTACGTCATTCGCGATAAAAATACATAACTGTGAGTGCATCTGACTATATATGATAAGCATTTGTCAGAATAAACACGAGCGTTTAAGAATATATATATATATATCATTATAGGCGTGTACGTGTAAAGATAAGTATGGTTATAAAATATATACAATACATGCATATATATATATATGCAGGCACAAGCATACAAATATAGAGGCATATACACATATATTGATGTTTTCATATATATAATACATATATTTATACAATCATGTATATATTTATACATATATATATATATATATATATATATAGATATACATATACTTTAATACATATATATTATACGAATATAATATATATATATATAGTAAATTAAGTATATATATATATATATAACTACTTAATTTACTCACATAAAATTAATATACGAAAGTATAGATTTATGCGTAAACTTTAAGTATTTACTTCAAAAGTGCTAAATACGTAGGTAGAGCTAGTTAGTAAGTTATAAAATATATATGGCGGTTAAGCTACACTGAATATTCCGCGTTTCATCCACTCTAGGATTCTTCAGGCTTATGCGCGAATTCTGTGGTTGTTTGTCGTTTTTATATGCGCACCTTCCATTGACATTTTAGTTAGCCAATCAGCTTTCTAGTATCCACCGCGCCCTTCCTATCAGCCAATGGGGATGCATTTATCGGATAAAGGCCTATTTGACCTCTGGTTGACCTGTTCCTTTGTGTGTGCCCTATTTAGCCTGGATATTTAGTTTCTTGATCTTTTTAAATCTGATAAGTATAAAAAATCGATAACCGAAAAATCCGATTAAAGAAGGATATCCGATTTTAAACAAGGTTAACATCTTTATACAACCTAACATCACATGGGCATGTAAGAAGGTTTATCATCGTACATGAAAAAATGCTCAACGCGTAAAACCATCAGTAAAATCTTTTATAAGACAGGGACGCTTTCAAAATAATTGTTTCTGTTTAGAGCAACCGTGATACTTGACTTTTACATTTTCAACTTTAAGTGAAGCCATTATTTACAAATAATTTTATAAAATCAACAGTAAATTCTCTGCAGTGCAACGTAAGCCATAAGAAGCATGTGAAGCTCTTTCCCGGTACACTGAGGGGGAAATCCAATCAATTTGATTAAAAATAGGCGATCTCACAGGTTTCAATGATAATATTGTTTACATATAACTTTAAAAAATCAACAATAGATTCTATAAAGTGTAGTGACGGCTACATTGTATTGTGGACTTCGTCACTACGGGGAGGCATGTGAATATTCCTCTTGGTACACTGCGGAGAGTATGTCACTATAGCAGGCAATCAATTGATTTAAACAAAAATGGGCGATTTTACCGATTTCGATGACAATGAAGTATGGGAGAGAGAAACATTCGTTGATCCTTGTTCAATCCCGGACGACGTCGGACTTCCCTTCTAGTATATAAATATATATATATATATATATATATATATATATATATATATATATATATATATATATGTGTGTGTTATTTGTTTTTGTTTTTGCGATATGTATTTGAATGAATTCAATCATTTACGAAAGTGCATTTTAACCTAAATACGAGTTGGGAATAATTTTCCCTTTAATCAATTTGATACTCCCATATGAGGATCATTATATTATTATTATTATTATTATTATTATTATTATTATTACTATTTTAATATAATTATCCACTGAAAAGTGTTTCGTCGTCTACGACCCACCAGAGTGGCTGAATCTAGCGAGATTCGAAATCGGGACCCCACGGTAATGAGCCTAAACTCTTTATCCGTTCGCACATCTCGCACGACTGCTTGGACTGCCCTCTTTCTCTCTCTCTCCCTCTCTCTCTCTCTTTCTCTCTCCCCCTCTCTCTCTATATATATATGTATATATACATATATATATATATATATATATATATATATATATATATATATATATAAGTGTGTGTGTGTGTGTGTTTGATCCCACACGCCGATCTCTACTTAAATGTTCAGTAGGACACAATGAATAGCATAGATATGGCTCATAAATAAACGAAAAGGGAGAGGAGCAAGGGAGCTGATGTCATCTTCATTTATAGACTAAACACACCAACAAAGAGTATCTTGTCATCCGACAAATATGGCTGCGAGCGAGTTCTACCATGGCGTGTACTCTGCCGTCATCTTATCTATCATTTCAAGAGATATAATATATTCTCACAAGGCTTCTAAACTGTATGCTTTATTTGTTTTTATCCCTTTTCTTATCAACAGTTATCATCTTTCTTTGCCCACGTCCTATATTTCTTCAAATAATCCGAGCGAAACTAAATGTCATCAACTGAATATACAGTAATATACGTTTGCGTAAAAGAGCAAAAAGTCATGCTGTCTCTTCCCCTTACTCTACATACATACGTATAATATATATATATATATATATATATATATATATATATATATGTATATATATATGTATATATATATATACTATTATGTATATATATATGTATATATATGTGTGTGCATATATATGTGTATATATACGTGTTTATGTTTGTGCATGTATGTGTATATATGTTTGTGCATGTTTTTGTATGTGTATATATGTTTGAGCATATATGTATGTATGTGTGTTTGTATTTCTTTTGTAAGTGTGTTAATGTGTGTGTTTGAATGTATGTATATGTATGTATGTTTATGCAAGTGCCTGTATATATGTATGCCTGTGGTAGTGTATATTTATTGGCATATATATGTGTGTCTATGCATATATATGTATATTTTTATGTGTCTGTTTATATATATACACGTGTTTATGTGTGTGGGTTTGTATGTATGTGTATGTGCGTGTATATATATGTGTGTGTTTTCGTGTGTTTGAATATGTATGCGTGTGTGTATAGTAAAGATATGACTGATCTACCTATATCTTTGGTATAATTTTGTGTGTTTTTGAGTTAAAAATGTTGGATTTCTTTTATATTTGAAAAGTACAACGTAACATAATGGAAAACCTAATATATAAAAGTCTATATATCTGTTTGTTTGTCCCCATATTTTCAAACTCTATCTCCCCCGAAACTAAAAGTCGCAGAGTGGTGCTAGCGGCCTCAAATTATTGGATTTTTTACAGACCGTTCTTTTAGTCGTCTTTAGCAGGCTAAAATACTTTTAAGGGGCCAAAAGTCGGTTAAAATTGAAAAAACTGTTACACATTTTGTGCATTCATCTTAGTTTATTCTTTCATTTTTAATTAATTCATATGCGCGGCACGTTGATACAGTGGTAACGTCAAAAACATTGAATGCTAAAGTTTAAGTTTTGGTTCTAGTTGATGGCATATAATAATATATGCGATATCTGTTAAAATAACGATCACTTCAACTGTTTTTTTCACGACGCTTTCAGGCCTATATGCATCCATTACCTCAACTTAAAATTACATCTGAACCGCAAAGCGAGTTTTTCTTTTATGTCATATCTTGTTAAAAACGTACGAACGTATTAAGTTCTATTTTTATCACCAAGCTAAAGTAATATTTCTCAAGTCAAAAATAATTTTGTCAAAGCAAAATAAATTTCAGTCTGTAAAAAGGCATTCACACTGAGTACACACACACACACACACACACACACACACACACACACACACACACACACACACACAAACATATACATATATATATGTATATGTATCATATATATATATATATATATATATATATATATATAACATCACTTTTGTGTACTCTTAAAAAAGATAAATAACAGGGAACTAAACTCCATAGGATCTTGCTTAATTGTTGGTTTCTGCCTAAAAATAATTTTTTTTTACATAGGCATCACCACATTATCAAGGCCAAGAGACCACTCAAGGATAAGGGTTAAAGAGTGTACAGTAGAAATTGGACAATATAGTAATCATTAGTAATGAAAATTTGGTAAATTTGATAACTTATATGGAACAGCTCATCAAGAACTTATTTACGTTAGGCTTGAAGACAACCATATTGTAGTCAGCCGGAAAGCAGTAAAACGGAAAACAATTCCACATGCGTGCAGTTCTAAGAAAGAAGCTTTGTTCATGGAATCTACGTTTAGGTTTAGGCACAGATAAAGAGTGGGGGGAATTATTGATAGTGTTTACAGCTAGACGAGTGTTTCTTGTGAAAGTTTGGCGAGGGGGGACCATAGATTGAAGCTCAGTCGAACACTTTCCATGAAAATAACGATACATCAGAGACAAACTCGCAACATCTCTTCTGTGAGATAGAGGTTGCAAGGAAGAGAAAAGGACATCTCCTACGAGGCTACGAAGTCTATTTTGAACTCTATCAAGGCAGGACAAGTCCTTTCTAGCAGCTCCTGCCCAGATGTGGCAACAGTATTCCATCCTTGGACGTACCTGGCTCTTATATAGATAGAGAATAGCATCAGCAGTGAGATATCTACCGGATCGATAGAAAGATCCCACCATTTTTCCAGCGGCCTTGGCAACAGATTTGATGTACGTGTTCCATTTAAGATCAGGAGTAATGGTCAAGCCAAGAAGCGTGTCAAAACTTGAGGCCTCCTGAAGACGAGAGCCATTCATTTCAATTGATGCCAGATGTGGATCAGAATGTTGATGATGTAAAGAGAGAAGCTTGGTTTTAGATGCATTAAAAGTAACCAGCCATTCCTTACCCCTATTGTACTACGTGCTCAAGATCAGAGGAGAGAGAATTGGAGAGAACTTGGTCGTTTACTGTCTTAGATGTGCTACCATAAATGGTAGTGTCGTCAGCATAGATGTCTACAAATGATGTAAGGATGTGATTTGGAAGATCATTAATATAGATCAGGAAAAGAGTTGGGCCCAGGATGGATCCCTGAGGGACACCAGCATTAATACTGTGAGCTTCTGATTTTTGCCCCTCAACTACTACTCTTATGAACCTATCAGAAAGAAATGATTTAATAATTGAGAAGACATTTCCAGCAATACCATAGCTAGAGATCTTATGAAGTAAACCTTTATGCCATACCCTATCAAAGGCCTTAGATATGTCAAGAGCAATTGCCCTAGAAAGGTTGCCTCCGTCGAGTGATTTGCTAATCCTATGAGATATAACTGTAAGCACATCTGAATAATTCTATGATAATCTTCTCTCTCTTCTATCTTCTTCTATTCTTCTTCTTCTTCTTCTTCTTCTTCTAGTCTTTCTATCTTCTCTTCTCTATTTCTTTCTTTCTCTTCTCTTCTATCTTCTATCTTCTTCTATCTATTCTATCTTCTTCGTCTTCTTCTTCTTCTTCTTCTTCTTCTATCTTCTCTTCTCTTCTATCTTCTTCTTCTTCTTCTTCTTCTTCTTCTTCTTCTATCTTCTCTTCTCTTCTATCTTCTTCTCTTCTATCTATCTTCTTCTATCTTCTATATAAATAAAATGAACTCTTTTTTTCCCTGCGATTTTGATCTTAATAGGATTGAAAATCCAGACATTTCATGAAAATGTAATGTGCACGCACTGCAGCACATTACCTTTGGTGTGTTATAGGCCTATCACCTATCCACTTCTATCTTCTTTTCTATCTATCTTCTATCTATCTTCTTCTATCTTCTTCTTCTATCTTCTTCTATCTATCTTCTTCTATCTTCTTCTTCTATCTTCTATCTATCTATCTATCTATCTATCTATATATCTACCTTCTTTCTTCTATTTATCTTCTTCTATCTATCTTCTATCTGTTCTATCTTCTATCTATCTTCTTCTTATATCTTCTTCTTATATCTTCTATCTATCTTCTTCTCTATATAAATAAAATGAACTAATTTTTTCCCTGCGATTTTGACCTTAATAGGATTGAAAATCAAGACATTTAATGCAAATGTAATGTGCACGCACTGCAGAACATTACCTTTGGTGTGTTATAGGCATATCATCTATCCACTTACTCGATAAACTTATATCCCTATATTTTTTCTGTTGAGAGTCCACGGCCAAATTCGGTTACAATCAATGGAAGTGGTAAAATCTTTTTCCTCTATTACATTCATACTCCTCTCGCGCCCACTTATCACCAGTGGGGATACGTCCACAAGGGACACTACGAGGAAGCCCCGGTTTTAGTTTGTAGTTGCTTTAAAAAAACGGATTCGCATTTTTCAGTCGGCTGAAACGCAACTTTTGATTACATCGAATCCAATGTTTACTTATGCCATTTCTTCCTTTTCTTTTATTATTTTTTAAATTTTATTTATATTGGGGGAGGGGAGTTAAAGAACCGAAGGGTTACTGATGCAATCTTTTTCTTTTTTTTGTTTCTATTGTTTTTTTAGTTTTTTTTCTTTACCTTAGTTTTTTGTTTATTTCATTTACAGTGGTGAGGGGGATAACGTACCGAAGGGTTTCTGATGCCGTCTTTTTTTTGTTTTTTTCGTTTCTTTTCGTTTTTTTACAGTGCTTGATTTATTAGCAGTTTATCACAACGCTTTCTTACTGAACTCCGTTCTCCTCCGCATTTAAATTACAGTTTACACAGAGAAAATCGCATTTATTACATAAATAAATAAACAAACAAATTAACTACTATTGGATTCCCAACTGTATTTATTCCACATTAAAAATACAGTTTACACAGAGAAAATCGCGTTTATTACATAAATAAACAAACAAACGAAACCAACTACCATTGGATTCCCAACTGTATTTATTCCACGTTCCTTTCTTTTTCGACATAGCCTCATCAATTAACACTACCCAGCCAACATTCAGGTGAATACAGTTCAGTTCTCTTACAGAAATCCGTTCTCCGCTGCATTCCACAGTTTACACAGAAACAATCGCGTTTATTAAATACACAAAAACACGAAACAAACTAACATTGGATTCCATATTTTACATCTAACTCTATCCGTCTGCAACTATTAATTGTGTATCCAACTGTATTTATGCCACGTTCATTCCTTTATTGACCTAGCCTCATCGATTAACAATTCCCAGCCAACATTCAGGTAAATACAGTTTTATATGCAGCCAATTTACTGTACTTTTTAAGGTGATATTACGGGGAGAGGTGACTTCTTCTTTTCCAATTAGTTACTTATTCATTATTTATTTTTACACATTGAATTTCTCGAAGTTTAATTACCCCAATTTTTTTTATTACATTTTCACCCCAAACAAGGCACATTGCGACTTTGTTGTAGGGGGCTACTATCAGAGTACTGTGTAGGAAGTTGGGCAGCAAGATGTCGGTTCACGTTGCACTTGAACTTCTGCATGTCAGTACAGTCGGGGAAGCAGGGACCCTGAAGCGAATTCTAAAGTCTAGCGGTTCTGGGGAAGAAACTACTGGGTAGAAGTTTCTCTTGCATCTAGGGATCTCTACTGTGAAGGGGTGGGATTTTGCTGCTTGTCAGGTTTGTCGGGGTATTTACGTCGAGGGGCACAAGTGCTTGCAATTCGTCAGAGTATTTACCGTTAAAGTACTTGTAGAACAGGCAGAGGGATGCAATATTTCGTCGATGTGACAGAAGCTGAAGTTTAGCTGACGGTTCAGGACCTATCAAATTGGCGACTCTCTTTTGAACCTTGTCTAGGAGCGAGAGATTAGTGGCAGATACACCAGCCAAAATATGACAACAGTACTCCATACATAGGCGAATGGTGGCCTTATAGAAGTATAGGATACTTTCAGGCGTTAATAGCTTTCTAGCACAGTAGAGAGAACCCACCTTCTTCGCAGCGGTCCTGGTAATGTTCTCAATGTAATTGTTCCAGCTCATGTTTCCTGTGAACGTTAAGCTGAGGAGTTTAAAAGATTTACTCTCAGATAAAGAGTATTTGGCCATTGCTATTAGTGGTAGGGAAGTTTAGTCTTGGCAGCATTGAAAGTGGCCATCCATTTTTGTCCCCATTCCACTACGTATCGGAGGTCATCATCTAATGTTTCTGCCATTTCTCTAGATATGTGTTCATTTGTTTTCCTGTCGTGTCTGTTATAGAGCGTGGTGTCGTCAGCATACATACCCATCTCACAGACAATTTTGTCAGGGAGGTCATTTATTAATATTAGGAATAACAGAGGTCCAAGGATAGACCCCTATGGCACTCCCGCATTTATATCATATTGTTTAGATGTACGATCCCCAAGGACAACCTGGATTTTTCTCTTATCTAAGAAGGATTTAATTTTGTTATGTATTCTTCCAGTGATATCGTATGATCTGATTTTCTTGAGAAGACCCTCATGCCATACCCTGCTAAAAGCCTTAGATATATCTAGAGCTACCGCTCTACCCTCTCCCGCTTTGTCCAGTGACTGGTATATACGTTCTGAGATTACAGTTAGGATGTCTGCTGTAGAACGGGTTTGCCTAAATCCATATTGTTGGTCAGTCAGAAGTGTAGCATCTGTAAGGTGATGGACTAGAGCTTGTTTAATTATTGTCTCAAATCCTTGTGCGAAAAGTAGGAGGAGGCTAACGAGGCGATAATTTACTGGGTCAGTTCTTTCGCCAGAATTCTTGAAAACTGGCACTACGGAAGCAGTTTTCCAGCAGCCAGGAAAGCAAGATTCATTAAGGCATTTATTGTAAAGTTTGGAGAGAACTGGAACTACTTCGGCGGTGCACTTTTTTAATAGCACAGCCGGGATGAGATCAAGTCCACATGCTTTTGCAGTGTCAAGCTTTCTTATGATAGCATGCACCTGAGCAGGGGTAATTTTCAGATCGTCTAGTGTGTCGTCTGTCTGCAAAGGAAAGCCTGGGAGGAGGTGGTAAGCAGAGTCCACTGTGGAGTTGGAGGCAAACCGCCTGGCAAGCATGTTATCTTTCTCAGTTGCTGATCAAACAACCTCATGATTGCTAGATAGTGGGGGAATAGTTGATTGCCCATTATTTACTACACTGTTGTAGATTTTCCAGAAGTCATGGGTTCCTGATTTCTGTGCTTCGATGCGTTTTTTTGGTGGTTTCACTAAATTCTCGCTTAGCTGTCGCTATTTCTTTCTTACATTTATTTATGGTTTCTATGTACTTCTGTCTGTTTGAACTGGACTTATTTCGGTTAAATTTGCGGTACGCATGCTGCCTTTGCGCTACGGCAGCTGCACAAGTTGAAGTGAACCATTGGGGAAAGTGAGGTTAGCTATAGAATTTGCGTGTGGGAATGTGCTTCAATTGCAGTTTTGAACCATTCAGTGGTCTCATTTGCGCAATGTTCAGCTGGAAGTGAAAAGATATTTTATCCATGGAGCGTCCCTGATGAGGCCCCTGATGGCTTCCCAGTCAACATTTCTTTAATATCTTGTTGTTTTGAGTAGTGACCTTTCAGTTTTGGCTCTAGAGTTTATGGCGATTTCAACCATTACCACTGCATGATCGGCATTCCCAAGAGGGCTGTGGGCATTCGTTACACAGTCATCGGGAATTGTGGTCAGAAACAGATCTAGAAGCGATGCATGTTGTTCTTGCTGGTCTGGGAAACGGGTTGGAAACGTAACCATCTGTGATAGGGAATGAGATATAGAGAAGTTATGTGTTGTGGTACCAGCTGCGTCTGTGTGAGTAGAAAATCCAAGCCAGTTGCTGTGGTGGACATTGAAGTCACCAAATACATGCACTTGTGCGCTAGCTTCGAGGGAAAGTGCTGTATCTATGCTGTCAGAAACTTTGTTTATTAAGGTACAGTCCTGGGTCGAGGGACAGCGGTAGAGAAAATAAAAATAGCTAATGTTGTGTTGCATGTTAAGTCTAAAGCACATACAGGCTTGATCGTCCGATTCTAGTTTAGTTTCTCTAGTCAAGGGGCGGGTGTTTCGAATGTAGACTCCAAGCCCATGCATATGTTTGTCAGAGTACTTACGGCAGAGTGGGAGGTATCCTGGCATGTTAAAGTAGTTAGAGGGGATGGAGGAGTTTAGGTTAGTCTCACTTAGTGCTAAGATATCCGGGGTGTTTGTTAGAAGAAATGCTTCAATTAACAAAAACGCTACGTAAATTGAGGCAGACGACATTGGATTTGGAAGAAAGCCACTATGACAGCGATGCATACACACATGTTTAATTAACAACAATAAATAAAAAAAACCCGGTGTACTTCCACCTACCATTTATATGGTTAAAAAATCTATTTTTGCAGACAAACAAATTGCTTTATGCGGATAAATCTTTTGCATAAACAAAACAAAAGACAAATAAATAAATACATTAAATACTAGCATAAAATAAACATATTTTCATTTCAGACGCTATCTTACTTTCTGTTTGTCTTTTTCTTCTTTTTTTCTTCTTTTTTCATTCTTTTTCTTTTCTTCTTTTTCTTCTTCTTTTTTTTCTTTTTTCCTTCTTTTTTCTTCTTTTTCTTCTTTTTTTTCCTTTTTTCTTCTTTTTGATCTTTTTTCTTCTTTTCTTTCTTTTTCTTCTTTTTTTGTTTTTTTTCTTCTTTTCTTTTCTCTTTTGGCCAATTGCATTTTGTTAAACTCCCCCACCTCACCCCGGAAACAAACACTCGGGCTACAATTTTTTATTATTCTTTTGTTTTGATTTACCCAAAACCACACACACCTCGAAACACCCGGGCAACGCCGGGTACCCCCGCTAGTCTTTTATATTTGAATATTCGAATAGGAGGTTGTGTCCATATTACACCTCATTAAAGGAAACAGAGTAGATGCACGTATAAACACTTCTAACAATCTGTTTCGACAATTTAATACTCTTATCTCCAATCCACGGTAATTTTAAATAATCCGAGCACTTCGCACGCCCAAACATTTTAGGGGATTTAAAATTATCAAATACAGTTTTCAATAAGGTCTAAGAGATAACCATTATTGATAAATATTTCTCTGATTTAATCAAGTTCGGAGTCTAATCTATTAGGTGAACATATCATGAGAGCTCTATGTACCAGCGTATTAATTAATCCAACCTTACGTGATTTGGATGCAGATCTTTTTAAAAGAAATCATATGTACTCTTCTAAAAATCGTAAGTGAACATGGAACATATGTAAACACTAAAAATTGCAGTTAAATGTTAAACTATATACATATTAGACAAACTTAATTTGGTAATATTTTGAATATTTTAAAGTCCTTTCAATATTTTTCCAGACTATAACTTCATCTTTTCACCTAATTTTCTTAGAGTAATTACGTTTATATTTCATTGGAAGCTTGGAAAATAAGAAAAAAAAACAAATTCTTACTGACGTTTTTTATTTCAGATTTTAATAAGACAGAAATATAGATTATAAGATAATATAAAATTATATAAAGTTAAGCTAATTTTATTTATAAATATCCTTTTAAAGTGATCACCAAATTTAAAACTTTTTCAGTACATTTTCACACATTTTAAAGTTCGCTTTAGATTGTTTTAAAATATTCTATTGCTGTGACTCTTGCAGTTTCTAAAGGTCCCAAGAGTGTTTTTATTGTTATAAACAGAGCGATATGGTATGATAATAGATTACAAATAAATGAAATTAATGAAAAATGTTTTAGTTATATTGCGTAAAACGTTATTTACGTAATTGAAATAATTAGTAGACAACCCATAACCTGTAAAACCTACATTGATATAGTGTCCGATAGTGTATATAATTAATGAGCGTAATCAAATACGAAAGTAAATTGATATTTTAAAACAAGTAGGCGGCGTTTTCGGGATCCAAAATAGTAATATTGCAGCGTTTCATCCGGTAAGTTAATACAAAGTGTTAAACATTATTGATAGAACAGATAAATTTAAACGCCGCGTTGTCCGGTAGCAACGACCTAACTGTTTTAATATCTTTTTATATACTAGACAAGAAACCCGATGATTTCCGGAAGCAAGGGCATAATAATAGAGTATAATATTTGAGGGGTAGTATGAGTTAATCCAGAATGTTCAATATCCCATAATGAACTAATGTGTTTAATCACCGTTTTGCATGGAAGCAAATCCATTGTGTAAAGAAGTTATAGTAACCAACTTAAAAGACATGGTGCCCGACACTCGATGACCGACAAATTCCAGCCAATGCCCGCCTTGTCCAGAAGTGATAGTAGTCACCTTAAAATTACTATCAGTCGCCAAAATAACTGCCAATGACCAACAGTATCCGTCTCTGGATGTCAGTATAATACAATCGATGACAGTGTACGAATATTGAACACAGTCCATTTCATTTAAGAGCAGTTCAATGGGTTTCGATACTTATCATAATCGATAGTAACTATCACTAAACACAAATAACAACCTAAAAACCCATGCTGGACTTTGAAAACTAACACTGTGAATGTCGGGAACCGACAATAACATTTGGAAAGGCAGTTAGTTTCCACTAGTAAACGGAAGTAAATGCAAATAAAAGCCTGAAAATAATACTGACCGTCGGTAACCATAAATGCCCGCCACAGGTAGTCAGTGCATATTAGCGCCCGACAATGCCCAAAAGTCAATTTCTGTTCGGAGCAACCCAATGGAGACTGACACTGCCAGTGACAGCCAGTGACTTTCGCTACCTGCCTTGGCCAGGCAATGGCCGACAGTGGAAGCTCGATGATTGCATTTTGGCCACAATCATTGACCGTTGTTTTTGGGCTGACAACAGTTGAGTAGTTTGTTTTCAGGGGATATCTAATCTGTGCTTATTTTGTGCCATACTTCCAGCGGGCAACAACAGTACACGGGTCCTGCTGACACACACACACACACACTATATATATATATATATATATATATATATATATATATATATATATATATATATATATAAACGTACCGATCGCAGGGGAAATTATTCAGAACTCGAACTTATTTTCATTTTGAATAGTTGCATTTTTTAAAGAAATTACTAAATTCAATAAAATCCTGAAAAGAATTGATGACAAATTTTCAAAAAAGTTACTGTTAAAAAGTTGCAAATAAAATTGCTTTAAACAGAAATCTAATAAAAAGCTCTACTTTAACTTTTTGTCTTGATTGCAAATGTTGTGCAATTGAATATATCAAGGGAAAGATAAAACGATAAATTCGTACATTACGGCTTTACGAATCTTTATTACTTGATATATTTAACACATACTCCTTTCCCAATGAATATAAATCGGAAAAACCTGGGAAATTGAATTCTGTTCAGAATTTGTTTAACATTCCCAAAAACATTTATCGACAAAATTTGAAAGAAAGTTCGTTTTTTTTTTTATAGTGGACATGATAAGATTTTATTATAGTGGACATGATAAGATTTTTTTATAGTGGACATGATAAGATTTTTTTATAGTGGACATAATAAGATTACTTTTACTATTTGATCTTTAGGTGCCATCGGAACAATAATGTGATCAATTTCATCAAACCATATATTTGTAGGAGTAATATTGTGTGGTTTTATGGTAAAATATCATATCTGAAGACATAGTGAATTCATTATAACGTTGGCATGAGTATAAAATCTTTTTATTAGAGTTGTGCATGCATTCACGCATGAGCATTATATATATATATATATATATATATATATATATATATATATATATATGGTTGGAGCTAGAAAATTTAATGCAAACTTATAATAAATCTGCTTCAGAATTATACCTTGAAAAACCTAAACTTTATTTTGTGAAAAGGTTATATTTGTTTTGATATAGGTTGTTAGTACCCCTCTTTCTTTTTAGAATGGTTCAAACCTGTAAAGTTGACTTTAATATAAAGGGATGGTCTTTATTGAAAGTTTCGTGGATGTATTTTGGCCTGATGAGGTGATTTTCCCTGCTAGGGGGTCATTGAAACACGTTTGCTAATGTGTAGCCAATAGCTCTCCAACAATCAATATATTGGTCTGTTTCATGCATTCTTTGGAATGACATATTGTGTTGTTGTTATGAGTTACTGAAAAATTCTACCAACAGTATAATAATAATAATAATAATAATAATAATAATAATAATAATAATATATATATATACATATATATATATATATATATATATATATATATATATATATATATATATATATATATATACAGAGTGTGTAATTAGTACAATAAATACCATCACAGACTATGGGACGGTTGCCCCGTATTCAAATTCCCGTAAGATCAATTTTGCCTATACATGCTACTATTATTAACTAACTAATTCAACTCATTTCAAAAAATGAAAATCGTGTTGTATAAATTGTATACACTTATTTGCTTTTAACATGCATTGTAGTTCGGTATCAAATTGCATCGAAATGTAACAGAAAAAGCGAGCAGACGCTAAAATTAATGATGTCTTATTAATTATAAAACTTCCTGGACCGTCCGAGCGTCATTTCCTGCTTGAACCTTACATGTGCATGTGTGCAAATCCAGCTGTCCTGTATATACATACATACACACACACATGCGCGCGCAACACACACACACACATATATATTTATGTATATATATATTCATAGTGGTTGTATAGTTTGAGATTCCACTGAAACATGTATGCACATATGTAATTAATAATGTTTGTATAATAAACAACTATAAAACAGCTCTGCCCCTCATTGAGCACTCTTTAATAATCACGCAGGTTTCACTGGATTTTCATATAGGAAACCAATCTATAAAACCATTACACATATATTTATCCGGCTTCACACTGTCGAGTACTCTTAACTGTGTCTTATTAAACACAAACATGAAATGGATCAACTTTGAAACGTCTCTCAAGAATTATCCATGCACCAAGTACCATGAATTAACTCCTGTAACTAATATGGAAGATGGACGATCTTATTAGACGCATCAAATGGAAGGCTTTTTTTCTCTACAAAATAATGAAGATAACAGCATTAAGGAAAACATTGGATTTAAAAGCACAAAACCGTCACCTCTAGTCGTTCAACAAGTATTCTTTGAAAAGGACCTTTACAACCTGGCAAGAAACATTGAATTCCACAAGAGCAAGAGCTTCTTCTAGAGGAAACTCGATAATATTGTTAGAAAGATCGAGAAATCAAATAACTTTCTTGTAAAAGCTGATAAAACATGTAATTTCTATAACCCCGACCAACTGAGAGCAGGGAAATTACAGATTAGACTCAAGGAAAATGAAGCATACAAAAAAATCACTAACGCTACTTCCTAAAAAACATCAACCGGATGAATTAACCATACTAGACCGGAAATTGGCAAAATCAGCCAGAAAATTCTGGAAAAATCAACCTCATAATTAAAGCTAAATACAACTTCAACCAATGGATTAGCACATGAACAGGCACGGCCGAGTGGGGAGGGCAGTACACTGGGAGTTATGCAAACAACTGTAAATTGAACGCACAAACAAATGGTACAAATATAAGCCGGCATGAAAACGAGAATCACAAAATCCTATGGGACATGGACATACGAATTGATAAACTAATACAGGCAAGAAGATCGGATGTCGTAATAATTAACAAGAAAGAAAAGTCCTGTCAAATTTTAGACTTTGCTGTCTCAAATGACCAAATATCAAAAGAAAAGTAGAAACGGAGCAAATACACAGAGCTAGCCAGAGAGCTGAAAGGGACATGGATGATGAAGATAATCAAAATAATAGCTATAATAGTATGAGCACTAGGAACTTTGAAAATAGAATGGAAGAAATTGAAATCAAAGGAATGACTGGAAAAATATAACGAACAACAATCATGAAAACTGCTGAAATATTAAGGAAAACCCTTAAATGTGGAAACTAACACAGAGGAGCAACAAGCGCAAGCCAGACAAACTGCTGCAAAGGCAAAACATGAAACACTACATAAAACCAAAAACACTGGAACCGTATATCTATAAGTTACCATTCACTGTACAAAGCGGGGGAGGGTAGAGAGGTAGCTCTAGATATATCTAAGGCTTTTGACAGAGTATGGCATGAGGGTCTTCTCAAGAAAATCAGATCATATGATATCACTGGAAGAATACATAACATAATTAAATCCTTCTTAGATAAGAGAAAAATCCAGGTTGTCCTTGACGGTCGTACATCTAAACAATATGATATAAATGCGGAAGTGCCTCAGGGGTCTATCCTTGGACCTCTGTTATTTCTAATATTCATAAATGACCTCCCTGACAAAATTGTCTGTGAGATGGGTATATATACTGACGACAAATGAATACATATCTAAAGAAACGGCAGAAACACTAGAGCATGACCTCCGATCCGTAGTGGAATGGGGACAAAAATGGATGGTCACATTCAATGCTGCCAAAACCAAACTGGTTTCCTTCAATAGCTACAAGAACCCTTCCCTACAACTAATAGCAATGGCCAATGACTCTTTATCTGAAAGTACATCTTTTAAACTCCCTGGCCTAACGTTCACAGGAAACATGAGTTGGAACAATTACATTGAGAACATTGCCAGGACCGCTGCGAAGAAGGTGGGTTCTTTCTACCGTGATAGAAAGCTATTAACACCCGAAAGTATCCTACACCTCTATAAGGCCACCATTCGCCCATCTATGGAGTACTGTTGTCATATTTTGCCTGGTGCATCTGCCACTAGTCTCTCGCTCCTAGACAAGGTTCAAAAGAGAGTCGCCAATTTGATAGGTCCTGAACCGTCAGCTAAACTTCAACCTCGCCCATTGATGAAATGTTGCATCCCTCTGCCTGTTCTACAAGTACTTTAACGGTGAATGCTCTGACGAACTGCAAGCACTTGTGCCCCCACAACGTAAATACCCCGACAAACCCGACAAACAGCAAAATTCCACCCCTTCACGATAGAGATCCCTAGATGTAAGAGAGCCTTTTACTCCAGTAGTTTCTTCCCCAGAACCGCTAGACTTTGGAATTCTCTTCCGGGCCCCTGCTTCCCCAACTGTACTGACATGCAGAAGTTCAAGTGTAATGTGATCGACATCTTGCTGCCCAACTCGCTACACAATATCCCTGATGCTTATGTACATGATAGTAGCCCCCTACAACAAAGAGGCAATGTGCCTTGTTTGGGATGAAAATGCAATAAAAAAAAGTTCTCTAACCCAACCCTACCCCCATTGCCACATAACTGCCCCCCCCAAAAAAAAGAGCGAGACCAAATAACCAAGTAGAGTTAAGGAGGAAGTAAAGACCGATGAATTGACCAGATTTCAGCCGAATAAGTGCGAAGAGAACTGGGACCTTGAGGAGGCTTATTGCCACTCAAATTCCAGCAAAGACCTGTAGCTGCTGCCAACGAGAAATCAATGGCAAGCAGCTTTTGCGATAATGCAAATTTATTTGCAAATGTTATCGAAAGAGATAGAGAGTACCGGAAACGTGGGGAGTCTTGTTGCTACTCAGCTTCCAGGGAACAACACAGGCTGTTTTCATGGAAAGATCTCTGAAGACCTGTGTGAAAGCTCCTTGTGAGTTAATAATAATAATAATAATAATAATAATAATAATGATAATGATAAAAATAATAATAATAATAATAATAATAATAATAATAATAATAGTAATGATAATGATAATAATAATAATAATAATAATAATAATAATATAATAATGATTTTTGAGTAGAATGGTTTAAAATATTATATTTATAAACACAATTTATGAACACAATTATGTGCACCAACGGATGCCTTCACGAAAAATACACAGCAACGCAAAAAAAACCAACAAAACCCAAAACAAAAACAAAATGCATTTTAGTTTTATATTTAATTCATTTGATTATGTACTTTAGTTATCTTGTAATATATTAAGTATCATTGAAAGAATTCAAGACGAATATATTGCTGTAAAAGATTGGGCTTTTTGGAGATTCGAAACATATGGTTAGTAATGGAGTTAAATTTTCATGTGTGAGCACATACAGCGTTAAAAACATGCTTGGTTGCGATTTGCAACAACTTGTTTAGAGATTTGCAACGACTTGTTTAGAGATTTGCAACAACTTGTTTAGAGATTTGCAACAACTTGTTTAGAGATTTGCAACGACTTGTTTAGAGATTTGCAACAACTTGTTTAGAGATTTGCAACAACTTGTTTAGAGATTTGCAACAACTTGTTTAGAGATTTGCAACAACTTGTTTAGAGATTTGCAACGACTTGTTTAGAGATTTGCAACAACTTGTTTAGAGATTTGCAACAACTTGTTTAGAGATTTGCAACGACTTGTTTAGAGATTTGCAACAACTTGTTTAGAGATTTGCAACAACTTGTTTAGAGATTTGCAACGACTAGTTTAGAGATTTGCAACAACTTGTTTAGAGATTTGCAACAACTTGTTTAGAGATTTGCAACGACTTGTTTAGAGATTTGCAACAACTTGTTTAGAGATTTGCAACAACTTGTTTAGAGATTTGCAACGACTTGTTTAGAGATTTGCAACAACTTGTTTAGAGATTTGCAACGACTTGTTTAGAGATTTGCAACAACTTGTTTAGAGATTTGCAACGACTTGTTTAGAGATTTGCAACAACTTGTTTAGAGATTTGCAACAACTTGTTTAGAGATTTGCAACAACTTGTTTAGAGATTTGCAACGACTTGTTTAGAGATTTGCAACAACTTGTTTAGAGATTTGCAACAACTTGTTTAGAGATTTGCAACGACTTGTTTAGAGATTTGCAACAACTTGTTTAGAGATTTGCAACAACTTGTTTAGAGATTTGCAACGACTTGTTTAGAGATTTGCAACAACTTGTTTAGAGATTTGCAACGACTTGTTTAGAGATTTGCAACCACTTGTTTAGAGATTTGCAACAACTTGTTTAGAGATTTGCAACGACTTGTTTAGAGATTTGCAACAACTTGTTTAGAGATTTGCAACGACTTGTTTAGAGATTTGCAACAACTTGTTTAGAGATTTGCAACGACTTGTTTAGAGATTTGCAACAACTTGTTTAGAGATTTGCAACAACTTGTTTAGAGATTTGCAACAACTTGTTTAGAGATTTGCAACAACTTGTTTAGAGATTTGCAACAACTTGTTTAGAGATTTGCAACAACTTGTTTAGAGATTTGCAACGACTTGTTTAGAGATTTGCAACGACTTGTTTAGAGATTTGCAACAACTTGTTTAGAGATTTGCAACAACTTGTTTAGAGATTTGCAACAACTTGTTTAGAGATTTGCAACAACTTGTTTAGAGATTTGCAACGACTTGTTTAGAGATTTGCAACGACTTGTTTAGAGATTTGCAACAACTTGTTTAGAGATTTGCAACAACTTGTTTAGAGATTTGCAACGACTTGTTTAGAGATTTGCAACAACTTGTTAAGAGATTTGCAACAACTGGTTTAGAGATTTGCAACAACTTGTTTAGAGATTTGCAACAACTTGTTTAGAGATTTGCAACGACTTGTTTAGAGATTTGCAACAACTTGTTTAGAGATTTGCAACAACTTGTTTAGAGATTTGCAACAACTTGTTTAGAGATTTGCAACAACTTGTTAAGAGATTTGCAACAACTTGTTTAGAGATTTGCAACAACTTGTTTAGAGATTCGCAACAACTTGTTTAGAGATTTGCAACGACTTGTTTAGAGATTTGCAACAACTTGTTTAGAGATTTGCAACAACTTGTTTAGAGATTTGCAACAACTTGTTTAGAGATTTGCAACAACTTGTTTAGAGATTTGCAACGACTTGTTTAGAGATTTGCAACAACTTGTTTAGAGATTTGCAACAACTTGTTTAGAGATTTGCAACAACTTGTTTAGAGATTTGCAACAACTTGTTTAGAGAGAACATGGATGTCGACAGAGGTAGCCTTGCCACAAAATTTTATCCCTGAAATTAATCCAACCTCCCGCCGAACACCTCTCCTACTTTGTTTCATATTACGCGAAGAGAATATCTCTCCGCCAAATAATCTCACTCTCAAGCTTTATATTGCGTCAAGCGAATCCTTTTTAACAATCTCATCATAGAAATCACAAATTGAGAGATAACTTTTAAAAATTATTTTTTAATATTTTTTTATAACTTTTTAACAAGAAAACTGCATTAGATATCTCATATATAACATTCTTCAGAATCATAAAAACGAAAAACGAAATTGTAATTTTCATCGATTAGGAGTCGGTATTTGCCTAATGACCTCATCTTGAACTTAAGAATCGACTACGTCGAGTACAAATCTAAATGGATTGCTCATATTTACTTTTATGTTTTTATTAGACCTGATGAAACAAAAGAATTCTAAAAATTAAAAAGGTGAATACATTTATTCAAAACACACAGGTGTTATTTCTTATTACGCGAATTTTATATTATACTATACGATTACGATCGTAACATTTGTTATTTTAATTATTCGGATTACTGCTGTAACACAGCAAGAAACATACGAGGATGAAGGTGGCTAATCGATGAATGACACGAAGTGAAAACTTAAATAAACCAAATTCGAATCCAGTTCGCTCTACACCTGACCTTGTGTCAAACTTCTCGAAATAAATAAAATAGCTTTTTTTTTCGTTTTTTTTTTTAAGAAAAAAAAATTGAGTGTCACGTAAGAACTGGAAGTTGACAGAAAATATGTGACTTCTGTGTGAGGTTTCCTGTCTCTTATCTTGCGACAATTCAAGCAGAAAAAGGCGTGTCTAGGGCGGCATCCCCAATCGATGGAAATCGGTCGTGTATAATGTAACGAGGTGTAGCGAGACTAGTTATCCGTCTATCTGTCTTTCTTTCTCTCCCTCTTTAACTATTCTAATCTTTTTAAATAACCCCCCTTTTTTAAATAAACATCGGCGTATCAGTGGTTTTGTTTTCAGATGAATAGAACTTGTGTTCCCGACAGATGTATATGCGCATCTGTAAGTGAATACATAACACTATTGTCATCTTGCTTATTATCTTTAAAATGTGGTGGTCGATGGAATCCTCCAACTTTCTTCAATGTATCGTTTCAAACTTGGGGATCTATATGTCAAATCTTGAAACCTAATTAATTATTTAACCTACAGATATAGATTGTTATTGTTGTGTAAGTCATAACTTAATTGATATGATAATTATTATATTTTTTTAGTTATTATCGTCTTTCAAAAGTGGATCTTTTATATCTAGAAAACGCCAATCGAGAAAAGATATTTAATCAATGGCGTTATCTCTTACGCTATATGTCCATATGTTTTTCCATATGTTTTCATGTAATGCTGAGCTGTCTATATTTCCTGTTGCTATGAGATCCTTCTTATGTAGGATTTGTAGCCGTTCCTTCAGGTAAGATTCTTTTTACTTTACCGCAGTCGCCGTTAGCACGTAGCGCAGTGGATAAAAATGTTGATTACAATGGGTTCTAAATTAAAATTCTTTTAAGGTTGAAATTATACCTTTTTATTAAGAATAATACAATAATTAACACCTTTAATAAGCTATGGATGACCGAACGAAAAGAATATGTATGGATTTAGATTGAAACTCTGTATAAGTTCTCGAGTTCGACGCAAATATTACCAAGTTAAAAAAGGTGCACCTCAAGAAGAAGGTTGGAAGTTACATTAGACAAAAGGTTAAAAAAATATGGGAATGGTAGTCCGAATAATTCAAATACGAATTACTAATCTTAAATGTAAAAATGCCGAAATATATAATTGTAAAAAATGTTCACTTATGTATTTTCCCGCGTTACTTTAATTTTACATTTCTTCGTTTATTTTTATATCCTGTGTGTCTTGTTGGGCTAATGGATGCCGTGTCGAATCATAGAATAGGCTATGCTGAGTTCGATTCCTTTCGGATATATTTTGCTAAACTATAAACTAATATAGTTCTGAAAGATACAAACCCACACTTTCCACTCGGTATCTGCCAAATAGCAATACGTTCAATGAATGCAAATTGAACGTTTAAATGGGTATTGTATTCATTGGATATTGCATGAACTATAAACGGGTTGATATGCCGTAAAACTGAAAAACAAAATCGCTCCTTTATTATCTTAAGCTCTATCCTTTTAATGCTGTCATTCTATCCGTCGATTAACGCCATTAATTATCACCTATTTATCTAAGTGCGTTTAAAGTTTCGAATTATAGATCATTCGTTCTTAACAATTAAGAGAAACGCAATTACAGCAAGTTACTGTTTTATTATCATCTTTTATGTCTTTTACTAATGTACACTTTCAGTGAACAATTTGGAAATTCCGACACTCAAAAACGATTCTGTGTGACAACAAGTCTATATTTTCAACCTATCTCTATCTCTACTATTGTATAGACGATTTCTCCGATTTCAATGACAATGAAATTATGGTAGTGTGAAACATTCGTTGATCATCATTCAATATCAGGCAACGTCGGATCTACCTGCTGGCACATTATATCCCTAATAAGATTTTGCATATGTGCCCAGCTTGTTTTAATAATCACGTATGCAATATTTATTTTTATTAGAATAAAAATAAGCTTGATTTTAAATAACAACTGAGATGAATATATAAAAAAAGAATAATCATTTATGCAAATTAATATTTTTGGGGGGTGGGGAGAAACTTATTCTTATCATTTATCTGATAATAATACAAAGTAAGGAACTATTTTTTTCAATTTTGATATAGATACAAACGTATTCCATTGTTGTTCATTAGGAGTTCTCACACAGATCGTCAGCGGGGATTGCTCACTGACAAAAACAACCGACTGTGTTTCCTGAATTCTGTGTGACAACAAGTCTATCTATATTTTCAGTGCTCTTCACCTGTTTCAGTAACTTTTGAAAATGAATTTGCATCATCGCAACAGCCATTTGCGATTGACTTCTCGTTGTCAATGACCATTAGTCATCACTGGAATTTATGTGTTAATATGCTTTTCCGAGATCCCAACCTTCTTCGCACTTATCCAGTGGATTTCTGGTTAGTTCTTTCTCTTATCGGTCTTTCCATTTTCCAAGTCGATGCCGACACTACAAGTTTTTTTGTGTGTAAAGGGTTAACTTACAATTATACGGTTTCGGTTTTCTTGATTCCATGTGGTCTTTCTCTATCTTTTTGTTTTACTTCTGTTACAGTTTCTATATAGCTGGTTAGTTTTTGTAGCGCATGTGTATTAGTCTCTGCATTCAAACGGTTTACTTAATATTTCAGTCATTTTCATTATTGTTATCCGTTTCATTTTCCGAGCCACACCCCTGATTCCAATCTCTCCCATTTGATTTGTAAAAGTATTTTGGGATAGTTCCTAGTGTTCTTATTATTATTGGTGTTATCTAGACTTTCTTCACGTTTCTTTATCTTAAATTTCTTTATCTGCAAAATCACTGAGTTTTAAGGACATCATGGCAGTGGTCGTGAAAACAGTGAATTTTATATTGTCAAGAAGACAAAATTACCGCCAGCTGCAAGAATTTCTGAAACAAATCGAAGCAGATTATGTCGACCTGACAAAATTTTCAAATGTTCGATGGCTTCCCGAAAGATTAATTAATTGAGAGAAGATATTTTCATGTTTTTAGAGAGCAAAGAAAAAGATAATTATCACTTTCAAGATCCACAGTGGGTTGTCAAGTTAGCTATTTTAGTGGACATCACGGCCCACATGAACACTGAATCCTGAGCTTCACGGAAAGAAAAGGGTTGTATTTTAGATGTTTGGTCAAATGACTGCTTTTGAGGAAAAGCTTCCACTGTAGTAATCTCGGCTTCAAAAAGGAAACTTGCCATTGGGTTCATATTATGCTCTGTTTTTGCTTCGATCCTACAATTACACGTTTACCTTAGTTAAAATTAAAACAAAAAATAGCAAGACTTCAAATGCCCCGCTCCATCGCACTTTGTATCGCCACTCGATGACCGATTAAAACAGTTTCTGTGTGTTCATATAGATACTCCTATGCTATATGTTCGAAAAGGACATGTCCTATACATCATCCGACTTGACAGATTAGCTAACTGTCAGCATAGGCAGTTATATACGCTATAGAAATTATATACCCTATAAAATTTCAACTGAAACTAAATAGCCAACCATGATATACCCCTAATGTACCGTTGCAACTACATATAGAAATTACTATTTAAATTGCTTTAAACGAAACAGATGTTGAGAAACAAAAGCCACCTATAGGACTGCTTAACTCTACTGTAATATGTTATAGGAAACGCTAGAGGTAGCCTTCTGCCCTAACTGTCAAGTCTAAAGTAGCTGAGCAGAGGCTAGGTTCACACAAGTTTAGGAGCATAATAAACATGATTCGGAACAGATGCGTATCTTCCATACCAACCATCTTCAACGAACCTGATGTGATTACGTCCGTATCTCACAATACCACACCTCCCCTGCTTTGTTCAGTGAATGGTATATACGCTCAGAGATTACAGTTAGGATATCTGCTGCGGAACGGGTTTGCCAAAATCCATATTGTTGGTCATAAGTTTAGCAGCTGTAAGGTGATGGACTAGAGCTTTCCCGAAATGTTCCTAACTTATCAAGCATCTTGATTCCAGCAAAGCAAATGACTCTGACAACATTCCAATCACAGTGCTGAAAAACTGCAACCTGAAGTAGCCCCTATACTAATAAAGTTTTTTAACGGTTGCCTTAAAGATAGATGCTTCCCAACACCTTGTAAAACCTCAACAGTCTAGCCAGTAATTAAAAATACGGGAGATTGGCCTTCTGCATCTCAGTACAGATCAATGAACCCCCTGTGCGTCATGAGTAAAATGCTGGATTCTTTGTGATAAATAGAGACGTTGTCAACCACTTCGACAAAAACAACCTATTCAACGACAAGAAATATTGTTTACGTTCTGAGAGATCGACGACTGATTTATTGACATAAATATCACAGCATTTGTGAATCTATCAACGATGGCCTCATTTTTGGATCAATAGCTCTTTATATATCAAAGAAATTTGATAGTGTTTGGCATAACGATATTCTTCAAAAGAATTTTAGCTACAGAATAGTTTCTCTCTGATAGGTCTATTAAAGTAGTCGTTGGTGAGCAGAAATCCGTGATTTTAATAATCTTTCGCAAAAATATAAGCATGTGTGATTAAACTGTGTCGAGATCAAATGCAGCTGAACCGAGCATAAAAAGTTATTGGACCACGATAGGTCTCATTTATGCTTGTTTTTGTCAGCTTATTGTAACAGGGCTAATAGCAAATTGCTAGAGATCTTCGTTTTCCAAAAATATTAGAAATACCGAGTTTCGAAAAATAAAGAAAATGTGACAAATGTATTAAATTTGAAAAATAAAATCATGCTTATTTACTTAATTCTTTATTCTGTTGAATTATTGAACATTTGTGCATATGATTTAATATTTCATATAATTTTATTTTAAACTAGCATATCGACTCGGCGTTGTCCGGGTGATGGTCTGGACCCTTTAGCAGTTATTTTTCTGGGTCAAAGCCAATAATTTTTTCCCTTACATTCGATTACCCTATATCTCAAATTTCGAGGCTTTACACTCCAAATTGGCATAGTAATTTGGTAGAAAACGTAAAAATGAAATATTTTTAACTTTGATACCATTTTTTTCATTTTCAGTTGGCTGAAGAGATCCAATCAGATGGTAGACCTGCCCCTGTACTTTGAATGTTGGCATATCCCCCTTCATATTGGTAACTGGGTCCGAAAGCCGTTATCTGAAATGCGCAATTGTAGTGCTTTATTTCTTTCATGAAAGTTCTTGATTCCGGATTTGAACCTGTGAGCAAGCGTAGTAGCGGTTGTGGAGGTTCTTCTAGAAGTGGGAGTTTCACCTTGCCATTTGAACAGCATATTCCCGCTGGCTCACTTGGCCATCTTTTCGCGAGACAATGGAAGCATTTCTTATACATAGAGCCTATTTTTATGTCAGGGTGTTTAGCATAATTAGAAGAGGGAATATAGCTGAATGCTTTTAAAGACCACCGTTACTTTGTTATTCTTGAATGTTCTTCCAAATTGGCTCTATATTGTATCTGAACCTCCATCCGTCTGTCTCGTTGCTCTACATTTTCTGAAGCACGTGCAGTGGACATGGCTGAATCATTTCTCCTTAAACGTCTGTCTCTTTGTTCTTCGGTTTCGGAAGCGCGTGCAGCAGACTGACCTAATGCCTTTCTTTTAAGACGATTCTTTCGTTGCTCTTAAGCCGAATTTGAAGAATGTCTTTCCAAATAACTTTTTCTCTTGAGTCTTCGTCCATTGAAGCTTGAGAAACAACCTGGATTTTACTCTTTTCATTTGGGTAAATGAGGAGATTGGCGTGCAGTGCATCGTCTAATGCTGCGATTGAAAAACTACTTGTCTAAGACCTATGTAAATTTGAATTATCACCAATTGCATCCGAATCTGCAATGAAGGAAGAACAACTCCCAGCCGAATGATTCAAATGACCATTTTCAACAAATACGACCCTAGTATCCTCTGGCTGTTCTGCTGTGTCGTAGGACACAGTAATTGTTGATTGTTGCGCCATGAGCCTTCTTTGCATTAGTTGATGCCTCGACGCCCTTATCAATGACCTTTCCTTTTTTGGCATAATTGATAGGATTGTTCTCAAAATTAACAGCTGTAATATAAGTGTAATGAAAGTAATGCAAAATAGACTGACGAAATTATAACAATGAATCGTTTGTTTAAATTAAAAATTAAAAATAATATTTCTTAAATCTATAAATACTTTAAGTAAGCAGTCAGTAATAGAAAGATGTAAATAGAAAATATCGTAATATAAATATATAAAAAATATGGTCAGCATTTAAAAAAAAACTGTTAATACCTTGCTTAATATACAAGATTGTGTTGAGTCTGTAAATAGAAAAATAGTAAAAAGAAAGAAAGGACAAAGTAATTTTATTTTGGGGGTTTGGCTAAAATTCATGGCACATCTAAAGAAATCTATGCCTGTTTTTTTGTTATAACGTTCAAAGTGTTGTTCTGCTTCAACTAAATAATACTTTTTTTTAACAATCACCGAATTATACCCTATCCACAAGAAAAATATTAATAAATACCTCACAGAATATTGGCTGACCATAACCTATAACAAATTATTTTTTACTGTACACAAATATTTAAAAAATTTTTTTGAAAAATACCAAGAAGATGAAAATTATTTTCTTAAAACTACTTTTCAGTTAATAGGAAAAACTGAAAAAAAAGGAACTTTTTTTAAAGAAGTTGTTATTGCTTGAAATTTTACGATAATGTTTTCATTAAAAACGTCATTTAAAAAACAGTTCAAAAATGTAAAAAAATATTAAATACAAGAGAAGTTCAAAATTAAAAATAATATTTCTTAAATATATAAATACTTTAAGCAAACAGTCAGTAATAAAAGATATGAATATAAAATATCTTAACATATATATATAAAAAATATGGTCAGTAAATGCAAAAAAGAAAACTGGTAATATCTTGCTTAATATACAAGATTGGGCTGAGTCTGTAAATAGAATAGTAGCAAAAAGAAAGAAACAAAGGGGCAAAGTAATTTGGAGGGGGGGGCTACAATTCATGTCAAAGTTAAAGTAATCTATGCCTGTTTTTGTTATAACGTTCAAAGTGTTCTTATGTTTCTAATAAATAATAATTTTTTTAACAATCATCGAATTAATCCCCACCCACAAGGAAAATGTTAAGAAAAAAATGCAAAAAAAATAAAAATAATTTTTTCAAATAAGTTGTTATTTCATGACATTTTCCGATAATTTTTTGCGTAAGAGTTACATTTAAACGGCAGTTTTCGTATGTTCAATGGGTTTTGTGTTAGTTTCGTATAATTGTATTTTTTAAAGGTTCACCTAAGAGAATAGAAAAAAAATGTGCATTTTAAAATTTAAACAGATCATCTAATATACCCATAAATACAAAATATCTCCATCTTGAGATATAATTAAAAACGATGTATTTAAAAAAATGAGTGATGGTTATGATTTGGGTTTACAAAAACGTATATGTGCGTGCGGGGGTGTTGCTGTAGAAACCAGACTTAAGATTTGGCTGTAAATGGAAATTTTCGTATATACAATCTCTTTTTGGGGGTAGATTCGTATAATTTTCTTTTTGTAACTGTTCACTTAGAAAAAATTACCCCCCCCCCCAAGATTAACAATACATTGTTGTCTTTCATTTGATGCTGAAATTAAGACGATTTGAATCATCGTTTATGAGAAGTTTTGATTATTAGATTAGCCAATCAAAACTGTTCCTAGTGTCCACACACATTTTTGCTTTTATAGTATATAGATGAATAATCCGGAGTGGGTCGAACAGAAACCACATACTCAATGTTTTCAGCCTGATCTTATACAGCTTCAAAATCAGACATTTGTCAAGTCGACTTTTAAAATCATATTGAAGAGTAAATTGGATATACATAATTGAAATGGTAAGGAGGTTTGATCCCCATGAAGGTGAGGAGCATGCACATATTCAGCAATATATGATGATTCAATAAATAATGTAGAGATTCTGGACCATTTACCGGAAAATTTCCTATATGTGATATTTATTTTATTTTGAGATATTTGAAAAATTAATGGAAATATGCCCACAAAGCTAATATGAGATATTCGGGAACATTTGCCGATAAACTGTATATAAGAATACACGTTTAGATTTTATATGGATTCTCTAACATTATTTCAATAGAGAACATACAAATATCGCATACATATACACACATATATTGCCTTTATATATCTATATATAATACTGTCTGTGTATATGCGTTTTTTTATATAATCTTATATATATCTATACAAAAAAGGAAAGTATTTTTTCCATTTCATTGAATATTATATCTTTTCAATGCAAATTTTCATATGCTGATCCGTTTCATCAACTGTTTATGTCAATTACTGATGCATGTTTTTACAAGATTCGTTTCGTTTCCTTTCAAAATTTCTTGCATTTTCGTGATAGCTGCTTCCTATTGCAGTCAATAACATAGACGGAAGCGTACTTTCACTCTCACGTTAATATATACCCCCACTACTTCTGTTTTCACCGAATACTTTTTGTCCTAAAAAAGAATACGATGAACTTTTCACAAAATACTTCAATAGTTCAAGGTTGGAATCGGGAATATATTAAGATAAGATACTTTTCCGGATACCACGCCACTCCGTTATTATATATATATATATATATATATATATATATATATATATATATATATATATATATATATATAAACACTAGTAGGGTGAAACACTAGTATCTGTAGGTATTTAATTATTATAGTTAAATAATAATAATAATATATATATATATATATATATATATATATATATATATATATATATATGTTTAAATCTCAACAGCATTTCGCGTGGTTAACGATAGCTGAATGGATTAGGTCCTTGCTAATGGAATCAGAGATAGCTTGAGTTGCCGGGTTCGGATCTATCTACCGGCGTTAATCGTGATTCCCTGCACTGATGATTCCCGAAAGGATGAAACTGTAGGTATTTAATAATTATTATAGCAAAAAATTACACACACACACATACACACACACACACACACACATATATATGTGTGTATATATATTATACACTAACCTCATATACATATGCGTATGAATGTGTGCGTATATATATTATATACTAGCGATGTATATATATATATATATATATATATATATATATATATATATATATATATATACAGCAGTGTTGCCCGGCGATGTATATTATCTGCGGATATTTCGTCCGATTTGAGTATTGATTACTGTTATGTATGATGCATTATATAAATGAACTTTTATTCTCTACTTTACCAATGATCGTTGGGTTGAATGCATTACTAGATGTTATGGTCAAACTCATCAGTTTAAGATAACTTGGATCTGGGTTTCCCCATATTCATACTCCACACTGATCATTTCGGAAACAGGTGAAACACATGTATGTCCATATTGATAAAACAATTGTTTTTAATTTTTTTAAATTGCATTTTCACATTGCCACTTTGATGTATGGAGCTACTATCAAGGACATAAGCTACAGGGGTACTATGTGGGGAGTTGGGCAGCAAGATGTCGGTTCACGTTACACTTGAACTTCTACATGTCAGTACAGTTGGGGACGCAGGAATGCGGAAGGGAATTCCAAAGACTAGCGGTTCTGGGGAAGTAACTACTGGAGTAGAAGTCTCTCTTGTACTTCGGATCTCAACTGTGAAGTGGTGGGATTTTGCTGCTTGCCAGGTCTGTCGGGGGTATTTATATCGAGGGGGTACAATTGCATGCAGTTCTTCGGAGCATTCACCGTTAAAGTACTTGTAGAACAGGCAGAGAGATGCTACATTTCGTCGATGGGAGAAGCTTAGATGAAAGTTCAGGACCTATTAGGTTGGCGATTCTCTTTTGAACCTTGTCTAGGAGTGAGAGACTAGTAGCAGATGCACCAGCCCAAATATGACAACAATACTCTATACATGGGCTAATGGTGGCTTTATAGAGATACAGGATACTTTTGGGCGTTAGCAGCTTTCTAGCACGGTAGAAAGTACCTACCTTTTTCGCAGCGGTCATGGCAATGTTCGTAATGTAATTGTTCCAACTCATGTTTCCTGTTAACGTTAGGCCGAGGAGTTTAAAAGGTGTACTTTCAGATAAAGAGTCATTGGCCATTGCTATTTGTGGTAGAAAAGGTTTCTTGCAGTTATTGAAGGAAACAAGTTCAGTCTTGACAGCATTGAAGGTGAATATCCATTTTTGTCCCCATTCCACTACAGATTGGAGGTCATCCTCTAGTGCTCCTGCCATTTCTTTAGATATGTATTCATTTGTTTTCCTGCCGTGTCTGTTATAGAGCGTGGTGTTATCAGCATATATACCCATCTCAGATACAATTTTGTAAGGGAGGTCATTTATGAATGTTAGGAATAATAGAGGTCCAAGGATAGACCCCTGGGGCACTCCCGCATTTATATCATATTGTTTAGATATACGACCATCGAGGACAACCTGGATTTTCTCTTATGTAAGAAGGATTTAATTGTGTTAAGTATTCTTACAGTGATTCCTTATGATCTGATTTTCCTGAGAAGACCTTCATGCTATACCCTGTCAAAAGCCTTAGATATATCTAGAGCTACTGCTCTACCCTCCCCTGCTTTATCAAGTGAATGGTATATACGCTCAAAGAATACAGTTAAGATGTCTTCTGTGGAACGGGTTTGCCCAAATCCATATTGTTGGTCGATCAGAAGTTTAGCATCTGTAAGGTGATGGACTAGAGCTTGGTTAATTATGGACTCAAATATTTTGGCGAAAATAGAAGGAGGCTAATGGGGCGGTAATTTACTGGGTCAGTTCTTTCGCCAGAATTCTTGAAAACTGGTACCACAGCAGTTTTCCAGCAGGCAGGAAAGGAAGATTCATTTAGGCATTTGTTGTAAAGTTTGGAGAGAACTGGAGCTACCTGGGCGGAGCACTTTTTTAATAGCACAGCCGGGATGAGATCAGGTCCACATGTTTTTGAAGTGTCAAGATTTGTTATGATAGCATGCACCCGAGAAAGGGTGATTTTCAGATCGTTTAGTGTGGCGTCTGTCTGCAAAGGAAAGTCAGGGAGGGGTGATTAGCAGGGTTCAGTGTGGAGTTGGAGGTGAACCAACTGGCAAGCATGTTAGCCTTCTCGGTTACTGAACAAACAACATCATGATTGTTGGATAGTGGGGGAATTGTTGATTGCACATTATTTACTACACTGTTGTAGATTTTCCAGTAGTCACGGGTTCCTAATTTCTGTGTTTCGATGCATTTTTTGGTGGTTTTAATAAATTCTCTCTTAGCTGTCACTATTTCTTTCTTACAGTTATTTCTTGCTTCTATATACTTCTGTCTGTTTTAACTTGACTTATGTCGAGTGAATCTGCGGTACGCATGCTGTCTTTGCGCGATGGCAGCTGCACAAGTAGAAGTAAACCCTTGGGAAGAGTGGGGCTTGCAATAAAACTTTCGCGTGAGAATATGTGCTTACAATTATCATTATATAAATATATATATATATATAAATATATATATATATATATATATATATATATATATATATATATATAGATGAGAGTGAAAGATAAGGAGAGATAACAGAATTTATAAAGTTCATAATAAAAAAAAGACACCCATCTTTTTGTAGATACAGTTTCGAATGTTGTATCGGTCTTATTTTCCTTTTATGAATGCTATATGTTTACAACCCCGAAGATAAATAATTCGTTTCATTTAATAACACAACCACTTACTATAACATGAGGACTGTGTAGAAGGCACCGCAGCATGCATAACACACACATATATACACAAATAGGAACTGTATATAAACTGCTAATAATTTTATACTGTCAGTTGTGACAAGCGCAATGGACCTAAAAAAGCTTGTTATATTCTTGCATCGTTCAGATATTAATCGTTATTTTTATCGTATAGCACATTCCAACCGGGATTCTAAGCCATTCAAGTTGCAATCACGCCATTTAATCTGCACGAGATTGTGGCCAATCAGGTTTTACTGTTTCAATTACGTTTTCTGTCATGGTGAGTGAATAAACGCTTTCTTGTTCTGAATTCATGTCATAGAATAAAAGATGAAAGTGGCTGGCCGAGAAGATCATTTGATGAGTCATAAAATAGTATTTCAATTTAGGTAAGTAGTTAGCTAGCCACGAAGCTAGCAAACAGGCGATCACGTTGGACGGTCTTCCTTAAGTTACCTTAATAAAGGCATAATAATTAAATGTCAACACACAGACTGAGAAGATGATAGCTGTATCGAGCTGTACTCGCTAAGTAGGTTATAATTAATTCACAACATTATATAAATGGACTTTTATTCTCTACTTTACCAATGATCGTTGGGTTGAATGCATTACAAGATGTTATGGTCAAACTCATCAGTTTAAGATAACTTGGATCTGGGTTTCCCTACATTCACCCTCCACACTGATCATTTCGGAAACAGGTGAAACACATGTATGTCCATATTGATAAAACAATTGTTTTTAATTTTTTTTAATTGCATTTTCACCCTATTGCCACTTTGATGTATGGGGCTACTATCAAAACCGGTTAACATAGCACGAGGTCAAATTAAACTTTTAGTTAAAATTCGACTTTATGCATGAACACAATCTAGTTCCCTGATGAAACATTGATTTTAATACTTATATAGCATATATTTTCTATAACTATTTGTCTTTGTTCTCAAAATACGCCCCAGTTTTCAACACCACGTCTTTAAATCTATTTCTCTAAATCACTCATTTAATGTTTGCAAATAGTATTCGTTGTTGGAACCAGATCTGTAGAATTGAATGAGTGCTGAAGCAATTCGAAGTGCTTTACCATCGATGCAATCAACTTGTGAGAGTACGTCATGTTGAACTCGGCAACCTTTGTCTACCTCAGGAATCTGTACAGAATTTTGAACACAACACTTTATTTAACGTTTCGTTAGCCATGACCAGGTAGAATTCCAAACAAATTCCTTACTATATTCTGAGTATAGTTTATACAGAAAGTTGAACTTTCAAGATCAAGAATACTGTGACGCAGAACTGATTATCACTTTACGTTGTATCCGTTGCGCTATGCCTTTAATGTTTATTTTATCAAATTTGCATAAAAACCAAAGATAAGCTGATTACATGAACGTTTTTTTTATAAGCATTACAAAACCGCACCGTGTAAGATACGGCACACATTGCTCTCACGAAACTTGTTTCCACTTAAGGAGTGATTCTCTACGTAATCTCCTCTTCAGTTATAATATCAGATGAACGAGGTAGCCATTTCTCTTAAATTCCAATATTTTCTCCACGTGTTAGGAGCGGCGGAAACAGGGTAGTGTCAGAGCAATGCCACCTGGAACTCCGGTTCCTGGCATGGTTACTAACTGCGGATAGGTTTAACAGAAAGTAATATTATAATCGTAACCGGTTAACATAGCACTGGTAAAACCCAAAGAGGAATCTGGACCAGGATTCGACATCCCATTGTAATCTCATCGCTAGGCACATAACTACAAATAAATAAATTTAAGTAGAGTAGAAAGTAGACCTTTGGTTTACTTTCAGTAGCCTCGTAACTCTCATTCCCTTATTTTGTTATTCAGTCATCAAATTCCATGAGCGATGTTTCTGGCATAGAAGGGAGGATTGTTATCTTCTTAGTCGGAATCTACTCATCTAACACTTATTGCTGATTAGATGTTGATCTTGAAGTATTTTTAAAATCGAATTACCCACCAAAGCAAATTAGGCACAATTTAATGTGCGGTAAAAACCAGCTCCCTTTAAAGTAGTCAAAAAGGGGGCACTCTGGTTACCAAAAAATAATAATTGTGCCAGTATAGAGGGTTTCCTCTCCATTGACTAGGACAAATTATCTTAAGGGCAGCATCTGCCGAACAGATACTACATTGGTATGAATCGTTGCCCCTACATTGACCAAGGTCTTATATGTGGGGTTTGTATTTATTTGCTCCCCCACCGAGCAAATTAGGCACAAGGCCGATTTTTAATGTGAGGAGTGAAGGGGAAATGGAGACCAGCTTCCCGGGTAGTAGTGGAGCTGGATAGTGACAATTTGTGTGAAGGGTTGCCCCTACATTGTCCAAGGTCTTATATGTGGGGTTGCCTCAACATATGGTCTTTGCTTGCAGTATCTGCCGTACATATACTATACTTTGATCCCTGCCCGAAGGCCAGAAACAACAGAAAAAAGGCAAGGTATTTATTTGCTCCCCCACCGAGAAAATTAGGCACGAGGCCGATTTTTAATGTGAGGAGTGAAGGGGAAATGGAGACCAGCTCCCCGGGGAGTAGGGGAGCTGGATTGTGACAATTGGTATGAAGGGTTGCCCCTACATTTACCAAGGTCTTATATGTGGGGCTGCCCCCACATATGGTCTTTGCTTGCAGTATCTGCCGGACAGATACTGCACTTTGATCCCGGACCGAGGGCAAAGAACAACAGAAAAAAGGCAAGCCTCTTTTCTATTCAGGGCGTATATACTAGTTTTTTGTATCTCAATGACGAACAGAAAGAATCAGTTATAACTTTTGTTTATTCTTTTATTCGATGTAGATGAATATTTTGGGTTTTGCTATTCTTTGTTCTTATCTTTACGACAGCTGAGTGATCAGAGGATCCTAGTAGAGACAAAACTGAGGATGAGCACAGTTCAAAAAATGTTAGAAAAATATCTAAGACTAGCAAATTGTCCTTCAGCGTCAGGTTCACGAGTTTGTTCCTTAATAATCTGTGTTGGGTCATAAACAAGGGAGAACTCATGAAAACACTCTTTGTCATCTGATTTGTTTGAATGGTTTGGCTATTTAACTTTGTGAATGTTTAAATCTCCACAACCTTGAAGGCTGGCTGAGGGGTGAGCAAGCAGGGTATGATCAATTTATTTAGTGATAATCTCATAGATAGTTACTCGGTCATAGTGGGACGATAGAGGGCGAATATAAATGATATGCTGTGAGAAAGTGCTAATCTAAAGCACATGTAGGATGTGAAAGTGGAGTAACTTTTGATGAAGAAATCTACTTAATAGACAGTTGAGAGAATACAAGTTCCACACAAGTGCAACAGTTCAGGTTTGGTCTCCCGTAATTGGATTTCAACATCTGGAAGGTTGGAACGTAGACTCTCAAGAGGGCTAACATTTAATATCCATATAAGATACACAGATATCCGAGTGCTCTATTAAATATTTACTTACTCCTTAAACGTTAACTTAGTAAAGGAAGTAAAGAAGACTATTTTTCCTCTCTTTAATTTACCAACTAAGTATGCATAGTAGATCTTTACTCGCGCCAAGTTATATGTATGAAAAAAAAAAAGAAATGAAAGTAAAACGAACATTCACTTCAAACAGTGTTACAAGCAGCTGGAGTAATAAGATATATAATAAAATTAATAATCCAATTCTATTCTTCATTTTTACTATATCTAATCTAAATACGGGAACTTAGGAAGAAAACGAACGAGATGAAACTATTTCTCCCGGCTATTAAATTAGGTTGCAAAACGGTTATCTTTGACAGACTAATAAAAAAATTCCGACAAGTAATTATAAGTTTTCATTTTCCGATACCTTCTCAACACGAACCTGACACGAACACACATATATTAATATTTGATAATTGCATAGATCTAGACACATAACATATACTCACACTCTTCCCTCTCTCTCAAACACAAACGCACACACAGGCGGACTCACACACACACACACACGCGGACTCTCTCTCTCACACACACACACACACACACACACACACACACACACACGCATATACCATTATACATATATAGCATATATAAATTTGATGCAAAGTCGTTATGCCAAATATCTCTTCTATTATATAAAAGGAACTTTGTCTGAGTATGTGTGTTAGTTCGTTCCCTATGGATTTGGAAACGGCAGTGCCGATTCTTTTTCAATTTCATACGTAAGTACTTCATGTGTCCGGGAGTGTAATACGTAGGTCTTGTATCGGAATACGTCTGATACGTGTCGAAAATCAATAATAAAAAAATACAACTAAAGAAGAAAGTCCGATTTTGATCTGAGTTTACACTTTCATACAACCTAACAGCATAAGTGTATTATTTTTTTAATTTTTTATTTTTTTATTACATTTTCACCCCAAACAAGGCACATTGCCACTTTAATGTAGGGGGCTACTATCAGGGGAAACATCTACTGGGGTACTATGTAGGGATTAGGGCAGCGAGATGTTGGTTCACGTTGCACTTGAACTTATGCATGTCAGTACAGTTGGGGAAGCAGTGACCTGAAATGGAATTCCAAAGTCTAGCAGTTCTGGGGAAGAAACTACTGGAGTAGAAAGATCTTTTACATCTAGGGATCTCTACAGTGTGGGGGGTGGGATTTTGCAGCTTGTCGGGTCTGTCGAGGATGTTCACGTCGTGGGGGCACAAGTGCTTGCAGTTCTTCAGAGCATTCACCATTATAATACTTGTAGAACAGGCAGAGGGATGCAACGTTTCGACGATGGGACAGAGGCTGAAGTTTTGATGCCAGTTTAGGGCCTATCAGATTTGCGACTCTCTTTTGAACCCTGTCAAGGAGCGAGAGACTAGTAGCCGATGCACCGGCCCAAATATGACAGCAATACTCCATACATGGGCGAATAGTGGCCTTATAGAGGTACAGGATACTTTCGGGTGTTAGAAGTTTTCTAGCACGGTAGAGAGAGCCCACCTTCCTCGCAGCGGCCCTGGCAATGCCTTCGATGTAATTGTTCCAGCTCATGTTTCCTGTGAACGTTAGGCCAAGGAACTTGAAAGACGTACTCTCAGCTAAAGAGTTGTTGGCCATTGCTATAGGTGGTAGAGGAGGTTTCTTGTAATTATTGAATGAAACCAGTTTTGTCTTGATGGCATTGAACGTGACCATCCATTTTTGTCCCCATTCCACTACTGATTTGAGGTCATCCTCTAGTGTTTCTGCCATTACTTTAGATATATGTTCATTTGTTTTCCTGTCGTGCCTGCTATAGAGTGTAGTGTCATCAGCATATATACCCATCTCAGAGGCAATTTTGTCGGGGAGGTCATTTATGAATATCAGGAACAGCAGAGGACCAAGGATAGATCCCTGGGGCACTCCCGCATTTATATTATATTGTTTAGATATACGACCGTCGAGGACAACCTGGATTTTTCTCTTATCTAAGAAGGATTTAATTATGTTAAGTATTCTACCAGTGATACCGTAAGATCTAATCTTCCTGAGGAGACCCTCATGCCATACCCTGTCAAAAGCCTTAGATATATCTAGAGCTACCGCTCTGCCCTCTCCCGCTTTGTCCAGTGAATGGTATATGCGTTCAGAGATTACAGTGAGGATGTCTGCCGTGGAACGGGCTTGTCTAAATCCATATTGATGGTCGGTCAGAAGTTTAGCATCTGTAAGGTGCTGGACTAGAGCATGGTTAATTAAGGTCTCAAATATTTTGGCAAAAAGTGGGAGGAGGCTAATAGGGCGATAATTTAATGGGTCAGTTCTTTCGCCAGAATTCTTGAATACTGGTACCACAGAAGCAGTTTTCCAACAGCTCGGAAAGCAAGATTCATTAAGGCATTTGTTGTAGAGTTTGGAGAGAACTGGAGCTACTTCGGCTGAGCACTTTTTTAATAGCACAGCTGGGATGAGGTCGGGTCCACATGCTTTGGAAGTGTCAAGGTTTTTTTATGATAGCATGCACCTGAGCAGGGGTGATTTCCAGATCGTCTAGCGTGGCGTCTGTCCGCATAGGAAAGTCAGGTAGGGGGTGGTTTAGAGGGTCCAGTGTAGAGTTGGAGGCAAACCGACTGGCAAGCATGTTAGCCTTCTCGGTTGCTGAGAAAAGCACCTCGTGATTGTTGGTTAGTGGGGGAATTGTTGATTGCCCATTATTTGCTACACTGTTGTAGATTTTCCAGAAGTCACAAGTTCCTAATTTTTGTGCTTCGATGCGTTTTTTAGTGAAGTTTTATAACCGTTTTTTAGAGAAGTTTTATAACCGTACAAGTAGAAAAGTCCAGCCAATAAAATCAACTGTAGATTTTTGATAACACAGGGGCACGTTCGAAATGAATGTTTCGCTTTAGAGTTTAATTGAACCATGATACTTGACTTTTGTACGTTTACCTTTAATTCAAGTTATTATTTACAGATGATTAAAAAATCAACATCACATTCTATACGGAACACGACGGGTGAGTCTCTAACTACATCAGGCAATCAATCGATTTGATTAAAAAAAATGGACGATTTTACAGATTTCAATGACAATAAAAGTATAAGGACGGGGGACATTTCTTGATTCTTAAATACCAGACAATGTCAGTTCTCCCTGCTAGTATATACATAGACATAAGCTAGTACAAGTGAGACTCTAACACATACGTACTACTTTTCCTTTTGAACGTGTCTCTCTCATATCAAATAACCTATTATTTGTTTTATATGCCGAGCATTTCGGCTTATGTCATTTTTGATGTTAGGCTGTGAAAGGTTTGGTCAAAATTGCCAGTTTCTTTCTTTCATCGAGTTATTTAAATTATTGATTATCGATACTTATAACATATCTAAGAATACTGCTAAGCACATAAAAATCGGCCAGGCCATTTCCGAGTTCATAGGAAACGAACTTATACACAGACACAAACACACACTTTTATATAATAGTAGATAGGTATATATATATATATATATATATATATATATATATATATATATATATATATATATATATATATATAATGTGTGTGTGTGTGCGTGTTATGTCTTCAGATGGAAAAGAAGATTGTGTCCTAATGTTAGGCAAGTTTTACTTTTGGCAAAATCTAAAATGCTTCTCTTTGGAGGCTTGATTTTTGTGCACATTGAAAAACAATGTTTTTTTCTTTCTTTACTCCCGTCAGAAAGCAGGTAAATGGGCACCTGATTATAATTGCGCACATAGACCATATTTAACAATGTAGATGACAAGTTAAAGAAGAATTATGTATGTAGATCACGCACTGAATTGACACCAATAGAATTAGATAGTATATACTTTATTTCCTCTGCCAAAGAGGTAAGATTTACTGTCGGGATTGTTTCATTGTTTTATACAACTTAGTGTCCACCTCGTCTAACCAATAGCAACTACACTTAGTCAAATCATCGATAATGATTTGGACTTGGAAGTTATTTTATTTTACAATATCTAGATCAATGGTCAAATTAGAGGTCAGACAAAAGGTTCAAATCACACTTTTAGTGAAAACTTCGTTTCTATTCATTGCTGATACTCACTATCTGCCCCTATTTTATCGAATGAAATCCATCATTCGATATGAAATTTTGATCATGTTTGAAATTTTTATAGAATTCACTTCTGATTCTTTTTAAATTTGATTATGGATCTGATACTCTTGTTGTTACATGATAAGGACTGTCCCCTTTTCATGTAAGTATAACAAATAGAGATTTAGTTAAAATGAAAATGAAATAGAATAGAGGAAATTCGAACCTCGTAATTTAGGTTTAGAAATAGATTACGAGAGAGAATTAGCAAATGGAATGTGAAAACAAACCATTGTTTAGCTTAGAGATAAAATATTTTGAAGAAAAGAATGTGCATTGTCAATTCTGTTATGAAAATTCAATTGAAGAATGCAACTATAAGATAATTTAATAAACCTGTTTTTAACATATTGGAAAAATAGGTTACTGGGAATATAGGTTAAAATTTCTTTTGTAAACAAAGGAAAAAGTTTTGGACACGCATTTCCAGAACACGTAAAAGAATATACATGTTTTAACATGTGTATGACGTCATGGAAAATGGGAAGTTCTCGATATAGTTAGAAGAGTTAAGCGAGAGAAACTGAGGGAGAGTCTGAGAGAGAGTCTGAGGACGACAGACGACAGTCCAGACATGGGATTCGAACGTCTAGAAGCGAGACGGTCACCTTTGAAACTTAAAATGTGAAACTTGAATTCTTGACTATGAAAACCACGACCGGTCGGAAGAAGAAATAAACCCATCATGTGTTTTTTTATAAACGTCGTCTTTGTGTTGTAATTCTACCAAAAGGTAAAGTGAAAATTGTCATTATATGTCTTGTATATCATGTGTTTTAAAATGTCTTTGCATACAACATCTCTCTCTCTAAGACACAACAACATCACTTGTAATAAGACTCACACTTTTAAAAGTCCTAACAACAAAACGAACAACAACATCTCTCAACAACATCTCTCTCTTACTAAGACTCACTTTTAATAAGTCCTAACAACGAGCAATATAACAACAAAAAGAAACAGAGTAATAATAATAATAGTAGTAACAATAATAATGAAAAATAAAACATTGTTAACTGAAATTACTATACAAAATTTCAGCCTGATTAGAGATATCCTGTTTATAGTTTCTATCGTTTCCATTACATAACCCTGAGAATACTTTTTTTACCATGGAAGTCAACACTTATCAAGGCCTGGAAGCCACTCGGGGATGCGTATACAGTAATCAATGGGATAATATCGTAGTAATCGTTAGTAATGGAGATCTGATAAAGTGTCTTACATAAGGGGGCGGTTCATCAGAAACTTGTTTATGTTGGACTTGAAGACATCCAAGTTGTAGTCAGGTGGGAAACAGGCAAACGGAAGAGAGTTCAACAGGCGTGCACTTCTAAGAAAGAAGCTTTGTTCATGGAATCTATATTTTGATTTAAGCACAGATAGAGCGTGGGGAAAATTACTGACAGTGGTTTCAGATAGACGGGTGTTTTTCGTGAAAGATTGGCGAAGGGGGGGACCAGAGACAAGCACTTTCCATGGAAATAAGGATAAAACAACGACAGGCTCGCAACGTCTCTTCTGTAGGAGAGAGATTGCAGGAAAGAGAAAAGGGCTACGAAGTCTATTTTGTACTCTTTCAAGGCAGGATAGGCTGTTTTTAGCAGCTCCTGCCCAGATATGGCAGCAGTACTCCATCCTTGGACGTACTTGGCTTTTGTATAGATAGAGAATTGTATTAGCATTGAGATATCTACTGGAGCGGTAGAAGGATCCCACCATTTTTCCAGCGACCTTGGCAACAGATTTGATGTACGTGTTCGATTTCAGATCAGGAATAAAGGTCAATCCCAGAAGCTTGTCAAAACATGGAACTTTCCCAAGACGAGTGCCATCCATTTTAAATGCATGCCAGATGGGGATCAGAGTGTTGATGATGTAAAGATAGATACTTAATACAATATTGGGAAGTAAGGAACATTTAAGACTTTGGCCCGTTCTTAGGTTATCAGTCGGAGGTATGCAGTTTCGATTAATCTATGTTTTTCTTATTGCATTGTTTTAATATTATTTTGGCTAATAAATGTTTATGAAACTATTTCCAGTATTTCACAATATTTACGAAAACTATATAAGCAAAATATATTTTTATTACTGAAACAATCGTCGCTATTTTTGTATCAAATACTGACTTTAACTATCGACTATTCTATCCTTAAAAACAATGTTGGAATCCCAAGCTGAAACTAAGATGTTTACAGTTTGTAATCTTCATGAGGTCATGAGAATTCTAATGATTTCAGATGCGGATAGCGTTAAAATAGGAACACATATTTTTATGAACGCATCGCTCCAATATAAATAATCATTCTATACCTGTTGAGTATACGTCCCTGGAGAGGTAAATAAAATGAATGACCTACAGACCGAACCTTTCAACAGGGTGTCTAAAAACTCACTGAAAGGTTGAAAATCTTTGTCACTTCATCGCTAATGATTATATTTTTCTTTATTTCAGATAATTTTGATAGTATTTGCGAAATTAATTATAAATAAGTACAGAATCGAACAACGTACGCAAGTTGTGAAATTTTTTTAACAAAATCAGGGCTCAATCGTTTTGACTCAAAGAACTTATCGACAGCATTTTTATGTAAGAGATATTCCAACCCACAACAGAATTCGAAACAACTCCCAAGCCTGCAAGAATTGAAGGAAAACATCAGGAACCAAATAAAAAAGTAAAATCGCAATCCAGAGATTCTGCAATCTGTTATACATAATGTTATCGAAAGAGCACAAATATGCGAAGCTGAAAATGGGCAATATCTAAAACATTATATTTAAGAAATAAAGATTGTTTGAATTTTGAATTATTTTTGTCAATTTCCCATTTATCTTAATCAGATTGTGTTAAAATCACAAAAATATATAATCAAAAATAAAGAATATATTTAAGTTCAAAACCTTTTAGTAACTTTTTTGGACACCCTGTACGTTGCTGAAAATGACGATTAGCTGTTGTTTCATTTAAAGAAAGATTTTTGCCGATTATTCAACTGAGATTAATATTAACTGATATAATTAAATTCAACTGATATTAATGTTAACTGATATAATTAAATTCAACTGATATTAATGTTAACTGATATAATCAAATTCAACTAGACGATCTGATTAGTCGATAGCGAAACTTTCGATTTCTGAATTTTTGTAAACCATTTTCTACGCAGGTTTTTATTCAAGAGGACTTCTTTATAAATTGAGGTAACATATCAAGTGTATTTGACTGTAAAGGTGCCTTTTTAAATGCTCATTAGATGCTATTTTCAACCTTGACTTTTTTTTAAATAGCTGTTCATGTAAAATAAAATATATTCAACTTTTTAACCATCCAAATACATATACACATATATCTATTTATTTAAGATTAGATATGTTTATATATTTGCATGTAGTAGATTCATCCTAAAGCTAATTAACTGATTATTATTAATTTAAGAACGCACCTTTTAGGTATAAGCGGTGACAATATGGGCTATACTTCGTTCAGTGTTTAATTTTATTTTCAACAAAATGGGATAAAAAGAGAGAGCAAGTTTTTCGTAATAATTCAGATAGAGCCGATTTTTGTGAAATTTTGACACTAGATATTGGACATAAATTAATAAATGTTTCTCAAATTTAAGTTCCTTTGGGTATTTTTAAGTGTTTTAAAAAGGGTAATTTTGGAACAACTTCTCATTTTAAAATTCAAATATACGCATGTAATTTTAAACATAGTCATTAGACACAAATTATCAAGAATTTCCGGATTTTTATTTCTCCTTAAAATTGTGTTACCTTAATCTCTAAATAGTCATTTTTTGAAAACAAATCATGAAATGTATTTTTATCAAATTTTGAAGTAGAGTTTTAGATATAAGGTTGAGTATCGTTACTTTTACTCTTTGTACGGGAATATATAATGGTATTAAAACTGTGCTGCTTGAAGAATGAATTTCACTTGTTCTGGGGCAGATATTCTGCTAGTAATATATTAAAATTGTTTAGTCTCAATATAACTCTTTTACTATAGAATCTAAAAAAAAAACTCCAGACATGACTTATAAAATGATCTCATAAATATATAACAACATGCACTTAAACAAATGATGCCATTTAGTGTTCAAAGAGGATATTTTATTTTATATGCACTGCTTTTATGACAAAGTGCAGCATTTTATTGCGTTCATTTTTTTTTTGCCTTGAAAAGTGAATCACGCTATTGCATATTTTACCAAGATCGATTTCAACCGTATTGCATAAACATTACAGTTCTTTCTTTTTAGGAGAAAACGCCGCAGGCAATAAAACACATAGAATAATTAAAGTTGAAAGTGATACATTCTATATAGGTTAAAATACGCAACAAGTTTCGTGTTTTACGGCATATAAACTCATTTTGAATTATTTAATGTCTAAACACACCAGCTATTGTAATCGATTTATTGTATACGATTATTGAACAAAAGTTTCTCTGTTTCAAAATGTTTGAGATGATTATCTGTAATATTTATATTATTTGTAAAACTGTGTGTATATATGTAATTTAAACAAATTCAAATACAATGTAGCATAAAAAGCATATATATATTTAAAGCAAAATTATTATGTAAATTCAAAAATATATATTTTTCTCTACTTATTTCTATCTCTAACCCATATTAATTTTCTTATAAATTTTATATCCAGACCTTTTATTTCAATTTTTCAGATTCATCTGCCTTACTTTTAATGCTAGGTTTATTTATGGTGTCTTTTAAATTCAACAAAAACCCTTCAAAATTTGCCGATGAGGAGACCTTGCTTATCAAAAAACTATATATAATTATTGTACATAACTTGATCTATACCACAATAAAAAGAATTGTTTTCCGAAACGATCGTACAGATAATTGATTTTGTTGTTGTTCCTTCTTATGAAACGGATTTTTAATTTAATTAAAATCTGATTTTTAAATTTTAAATTATCAATCACATTACTTAATATTGAATTAGCTCTAGGACATTTAACTATCGAGCTTATTATATATCTAAATTACAACGAGCACTTTTTATTTCCTGTATTTTAATTAAACTAGTAATTTCACTGTTACATTAAAATACACTCAGCTCTTTAGACTATTGTTCTAATCTCCTTTAAATTATATATATATATATATATATATATATATATATATATATATATATATATATATATATAGTAATCAGTAGAAGGACTACGCATTAAAAACAATAATACGCATTAAGCTCAATGATTCGTATAATATTTTCCTTATGTTGCGGAAGAGCAACGGATAAAAGTATTACGTAACATTCTGTTATAAGTGACAGTCTTCGGAAATTGAGGTTCAATCCTCAGTACGTACAATACTAATAAAAATATCTATGACTTATTTAAGACTTCTATCCACTCTAGGCCAAGTAATAGTCAATGTATTTAATAAAAGCGTAAAACTACAGTTGAACACTGGGCCAGATCTTTCAAGTATAAATTTACATGCATGGAAGAAACTTAAGAAACCGACGTTGTAGAAAAGACTAAATTCAGGCTGCACGGTGATTTTATCCCAATAAAATTAATATTATTGCCAGTAGATTTGAATAGAACTATCAAAAATTGAATGCGTACGTTCTAAAAATATTTAAAACTTGAACTGTCTTTACTATTTTAAACTTTGGAATTTACCAGTCAACATTTTAATCAGAAAATATGTAAGCTAAATTGAGTTAAAGAAACAAAAACGTCCCGTACAAAATCTCGAAATTGAGCTGTTTGTGAAAAAACAAAGACATTTAAAATGAATTGCATACAGTAAATCAAATAAGACAGTAAATAGAATAACTCATATAATTCAAAAATACTTTGATAAATAACAAAGCAACAATTTAAAAGTGAGCAAAAATTCAAAGCGCTAAAGGTTGCATATTTTTTTATTTTTAAACGCAAACAAAAAATCTTGGAAGCATTCAAGGAAAAGCAAAATCCAAAATCCACTCAAGCAGCAATTAGGATTGAAAAATACGAAGATGGTTCGACTATACCAGTATTTTTTTCGTATTATAATCGAATTACCAAAATAACTGAATGCGTGCAACAGAATTGGAGTGTCATTCATAAACTAATAAATGATATTATTCAAGAAACACATACCTTAAATCAAATTGTAAAGGATTGGTGATATCGGCTATATCATACAAGGTAAAAAATATACTCATAAGTGCCACCAAAACCAAGTAAACAATCGAACACTCAGATGACACTAGATACACATTCTACGTAGAAGAACCGATCGACGCCATTTTTGAGACGCTCGATCTCGACCCACTGAGTATCGATCCAAAGCGGAATAGATATTAACAAGCTTTTTGCGGTACAAAAGGTCGGGGAGGAAAATGTAGGGGTTTACTTTTGCACGAGAGAGTAATTCTTGAAGTTGACACATTTATCTCGAACGTATAATATAAATGTGAGTGTTTCTTTTTAGTCTTGAAACTTAATTAAGTTCTCATGTTTGGTTTTCAAATGTCACTAGTTGACAGTATTCATGAGATGAGATATCTTTCTGTACATTGTTGGTTTCAAAAGTGTTAGCAACAAAGTGGATAACACAACAAAGGATATAGACATATGTAGAACCAAATGAATTGGCATATGCATGTTCACATTAAAAATAATTAAAAAATACGCACAATTGTAAAAATAAAAGAGCGAAAAGATAAAAGAAAGAACAAGAACGAAATTTCTGAAGATAGATCCATTCAATGTGACAGAATAACGTGATAATCGATGGATTAGCATAAATTCTAATAGTGATAGCCGAGATCTTCTCAAAGTTTCATTGACAAACAGATCCTTACATTTTCGTTTTAAGTAGCCAAATCGACAAAAATTCGATTAAAAACTAGACTGTTAAAGACTGACAAAAATGCTATTTCATACGTATGTGAACAGACAGACAAGCATGTTATTTCAAATTTAAGGAAAACAGAACAACAAAAGTCTATATAAAACTAAAGCAGAATAGACCGACAAACTGAAACAGGACTAACGACCGAAAGACTAACGAAACTAAAGCAACGAAAATGCTATTTCAAATTGAAGTAGGACATATCAACAAAAACTTTCAAACTGAAGCAAGGACTTACAAGACTAACGAAAATTCCATTTTAATTTTCAGTGGGAGAGACCAAGGAAAATGCTATTTGAAAATAAAGCAAGGCAGACCAACAAAAACGCTATTTCACATATAATCAAACAGGCATATGAAAATGATATTCCAAGCTACAACAGGATATATTACTAAAAAGTTATTTCAATCTGAATTAAGCAAACCAATGAAAATGAGATTTCAAACTGAGACGTTACAAACTGTCAGCTGTACATATTAAATAAACGACGCGTTTATTTAATTTACGCTTTTAGCGATAAAACTAACATAAAATTTAAGCTTGACAGACCGACAGAAAAACACAGCAACAGACAAATAGATAAACAAACGAATAGATCCACTCATAAAACGTCATGAACATATTTAAAAAGGAACGAAAATACTATTGCAATCGTACAATATATGTGTTTTCACGTAAGAATATAAGTACAAAGCATTCACTTCAAATATCCTAGCAACCATAACAAACAAGCACGGCATCACAGGATGACCATTGGAATATAAGTAATGCTTTTGGCTTACATTTTTCTTTTACGAAATGAATATCCGAAAAGTAATTACTGTTCGTTGAAAAAGTAATAAAAAAAAACAGCGAGACGTTTGAAGCTTGCGGGCGAAAACTTGCTTGTTGAAAATTAATAAAAACTCATTATTTTTACCAGGCTAATATAATTGAACATTTTGGGTCTTTCTATTTTTTCGTTTTCATAGTATCCAAAACCGCTCGACATTTACAATTAGAGTAAAAGAAACGATACATGAGATCTATAATTATGAGTTAAAAATGTCTGAAATTGAAGTGGTTTTAGTGAATCCTGTTCATTTTTTCATGACTAATTATCAATTTCAATGCAAATGTGATATTTGAATTTTTATATAAAAAGTTATGCTAATATGATGCCCCTGAAATCAATTTTAAATACTACAAGGAAATTAAAATTTGGCGAATATTTATAAAATGATTTCTAATCCCTTTCTTAAAATTTCACATTTCTCCTTTATCCCTTTTACTCCAACCAAAACCATATGCAAGAATGTAATTTTTCTCTGAATTAGCAATATGTCTTAAAGAAGCTAAGATTTTAACAACATTGCAGCTGAAACATGAATGCACATATGTAGCTAAAAATGTTAGTATAAATGAGTTAACAGCATCCCGAAAAAATGCTCTATGTTACATTTGCCAAAACAAAACGTGACCCCCCCCCCGATAATACCATCGGAATAAAGGTTTATGATTGTGTGGAATTGAGCTTCGTTTGTTTTTTACTTGTGATTAAATAACATAAAGACCACATAAAACATTACTGTAGAAACTCACCTCTCTCATCGTTTATTCTTTAAATATTGCAAGTGATCAAGCCCTGAGGTGCTTTAATGCTATATCAAAATATCCTGCTATATGGGGAAACTACACGAGAGTAAGCTTACACAACTTCAGTAATGGGTTCACGTTTTAATTTTCTAGACTTTCATTAAGCGGTCTAAAACTTTCAAACTTTCTCAAATACTGAGAATATATTTAATTATTTCATAGAAAATGCGAGCATCGAAAATAATATGGTTAAGATTATACTTAGAAAAGTAAAAAGGCTAGTTGTGAAAACTGGCAAAGGAAAAGGTAAGATATTCTAGTAAAAATATAATTAATATATAAAAATTATAACTTAAAATATTGTAGGATTAAGAATTGATTCTATAATGATAAATTGAATTAAAAATATTAATACTGCAAGATTTTAAGTTATAAATTTATTATATTTTTTTACTAGAATATCTTGTCTTTTTCTTTTCCAGTTTGAACAACTAGTCTTTTTACTTTTCTAAGTTTAATTTTAACTATATTACTTTTCATGCTCGGATTTTCTATGTAATCCATGATTTTTCCAGGCTTAGCTTTGTAATATTTTCTTTTTGTGTTCAAAATTATATTTTTTATTCAATTGATTGGTAGATATAATGAATACTGAATTATTTTTATGAAAGAATTTATTTTTAAAAATATTATGAGAATATAGAGTTTTTCAAATATGTTTGGTTAAATATTTTTAAAAGCAATACATTTTATGTTTTCTATAATGTTCAATAAATTTTCCTATAAATCTCAATAAATAATGATTTTTAAGGTAAAATCAATAGTAGAATCAGCAAATACCATTCTAAGATATAAATAAATATAAAAAATAATAAAAAAGAGTGGAATTTTCAAACAAATATTTAGAACTAACTAAAAAACTGTTGAAAAATCCATTTTCTTAAGTAAACCAATGAAAATATAAAAATTGAAGTTCACAGGTATTTTTATTTGAAGAATTATTAAAATAACCTTTATCAGTTGAAATTTTAAATAATTAATTCAGAAATAAAAAGATAGCAGAAAGTAAATTATACTTATACACATCTTGAGAAACAGTTCAAAAATTGAAATTAATAATAAATTCCTTGAAATTTCTATTTGTATTTGTATTAAAAATCATTATAGATAGAAATTCATAGATCAAGAAGATACTCATCTGTTTAATCGATCACTTTAAAATGAAGAATTCCATTTCAGTCTAATTTTTTGCCCTATAAACATACACAGAAGTAATGAACGGCTATATTGTGATCAAGTATATATATATATATATATATATATATATATATATATATATATATATATATATATATACATACATATAAATTTATAAAATATATATGGCGATTAAGCTACACTGAATATTCCGCGTTTCACCCACTCTAGGACTCTTCAGGCTTATGCGCATAAGCCTGAAGAGTCCAACAGTGGATGAAACGCGGAATATTCAGTGTAGCTTAATCGCCATATATATTTTATAAATTACTAACTAGCTGTACCTACGTATTGAGCACTTTTGAAGTAAATACTTAAAGTTCACGCATAAATCTATACTTTTGTATATTAATTTTATTTGAGTAAATTAAGTAGTTATATATATATATATATATATACATACATACATACATACATACATACATACATATATATATAAATATATCTCCGGCAGGGATTATTCCACCGCATTGCGTAAGCATGAAAGATCAACGTATGTACGTCGAAATTATTAATTTTTGTATAAATATCTATGTACATATAATTTAATAAAAAAACCTGTATATATATTTTCAGCATTAATTTTAACCCACATTGAAGATATACTAGTGTATGTAGGTCCAAATTAATTATTAACTCTCTCTCTCTCTCTCTATCTATCTATCTATCTCTATCTATCTATACATATATATATATGTGTATAGATAGATAGAGATAGATAGATAGATAGAGAGAGAGAGAGAGAGAGAGAGAGAGAGAGAGAGAAATAAGAAGGAACAACCGCGTTTTGTGTTCATCAACTCGATTTGTTCCTTTTTATTTTCTCTATTTTTCGGAATACTACTTCCATTATTCCCATTATATATATATATATATATATATATATATATATATATATTTATATAATTCAGTAAAAACTTGTACATATATTCATTACTGGTAGGAATTGTTGCACTACACTGATGATTGCGTATGTATGTCTAAATTAATACTTATTATATCAATATATATGTACATATAAGTTAATAAAAAACGCGTATATAATAATAATAATAATAATAATAATAATAATAATAATAATAATAATAACAATAATATATATATATATATATATATATATATATATATATATATATTACCGGCAGGAATTGTTACCTACACTGTACGTTTAAATTATTAATTATCGTACATAATTCAGTCAAAAACATATGTATATGTTTATTACTGGCTGGAAGTATTACACTACACTGATAATTGCACAAGCATGAAGCACTAGTGTAGGTAGATATAAATTAATAATTATATATATATATATATATATATATATATATATATATATATATATATGTATATACATTATGAAAACATCTATATCAGTGCTTTAATTAACACAATAAAAATACTAAAGTCTTGGCTTTTCCTTATATTTATAAATTCTTTGTATATAAAAAATAATATTATTACAATAGAAGTATAAGTTAATACATACATTATAGAAATAGAAATTGTAACTCATTTATATTAGTATATTAAAATACCGGGTTTTTGCGAAAAAAACACCGAAAACTGGAGATAAAACGACAATGTGGAATAAGTTGCTATAGTAACCAACAGCCAATCAGAAAAAAATCATTTCTATAAAACGTCAGTGTTGGAAAAGTTGCAATGGTAACCAACTGCCAATCAGAAAACATTTCTCACGATTTTTATATATTCTGAGAATTTTGTAAACACCAGTAATTTTATTTTAACTAATGTTTTTATGAACGAAAATTAAAATTTTTTACTTCAAAATATAGCTGAGAAGGTGACCTATAAACTCTAAAATATGCTTGAAATTTGGTCGCAACATAAGGGAGCGGTGAAGCTTAAATTCTTTTTTTTTTTTTACCCATGTTCACCTCTTTACAAAGCATATCGCCACTTGGACGTAAGGAGCTACTATTTGGGGCCACGTCTAGGAAAGATAACAAGATAGTTTTCTGTGTTACATTTAAACTTTTGCATATTAGTACAGCCAGGCAAGGTATCAGGAAGGCAATTCCAAAGTCTAGCTGTTCGAGTGAAGAAACTATTAGAATAGAAAGCTTTCTGGCATTTAGGGACAACAACAGTGAAAGGGTGAGCTCTTATTGCTAAGCGTGTTTGTCGGGGATATGTACGTCGAGGGGGTACAAGTGAAACAATTTCATCAGAACACATTCCATTAAAATATTTGTAAAACAGGCACAGTGATGCAACATTGCGGTGATGAGACAGGGGATGGAGCTTAGTCGATAAAGTGGGACCGATTAGATTGGCAACTCTTTTTTGAACTTTATCTAAGAGGAAGAGACTAGTTGTAGATGCACGAGCCCAGATGTGGCAACAATACTCCATGCATGGGCGAATGGTGGCCTTGTAAGGGTACAGGATACTCTCAGACGTGAGTAGTCTTCTAGCTTGATAGAGGGAACTCACCTTTTTTGCAGCAGCCTTTGCAATGTCCTCTATGTATTTGTTCCAGTTCATATCGCCCGCAAATGTAAGGCCGAGGAGTTTGAAGGCAGAATTATCAGGTAGGGTACTATTTGTCATGGATACAGGGGGTTGAAGAGATGTCTTGTAATTGTTAAAAGAGAGCAGCTTAGTTTTATTAGCATTAAATGTTACCATCCATTTACGGACCCATTCCACAATAGTTTGGAGGTCATTTTCTAACAATTCTGCCATTGTCTTAGATTTATTTACATCTGTTCTTCGCTCATGGATATCATAGAACGTTGTATCATCAGCAAATATACCAAATGAGTAAAACTAACACATTACCATATATTCAAACACTACCGTGTTAAAACGATATATATATATATATATATATATATATATATATATATATATATATATATGTGAAACGTCTTCATAACCTGTTACAAGCACTTTGATTACCTTTTTTGATTTGATATAATTCGAAACCTCATAAACTGCACCCTAACTCCTGTAACAACCACTGTACATCATTTTGTGTTACCACACAATCCGTTTACCATTGAATTATCTTTAATCAGTAATGTTAGTCTTCTTTGGAGCTTGAATAGGAATACACTTTCTCAAGTTTTACACTTTCAATGTAGGTCTGAATATTATTATTTAAAAAAAAAAAGAAATCTTATTATTCTTTGTTATTCTTATATAGAAATAAAAAATAAAACCCTTATCACTTTGCAGACGAATTTTTGTAAACGAAAAATTCTCTGGTGACACAAACGTTTATAAATTTACATTTAGTTTAATAATAGATATGAAATATCTATGTAATTTTAAAGATGTGTAAATTTAGACAAAATAAATAAATATAAAAGACAAAATGAATAAATATAAAAAGATGACAAAACGAAACGAAAAAATTGTTCTTAAATTCTGGAGCATTTTCGATATATATTGGTGAAAATTGACCTACCTTACTGTGCACATTTTTGCCACGTAACATATATACATATTGTAATGGCGAAGCAGAAAAAAGTTAAATATAAACTACAAGATTCGAAGAAAAATAAAAACTACAAGATTCAAAGAAAAATATAAATACTAAAATTTCTGTTTTCACATAAAAACAGTTGTTTTTCATAATCTGATCGCACCCATATAAAATCAGTACACAATCTCGATGCTAGGCCTATTTTTCTGCTAAGTTTTTGTTATCTTATAAAAAAAAATTTAATCGCTTGGTTTGTGTAAATATTCTTAACAGAAACAGATACAAAGTTATTTCTGGTTTGTCTCGTCTCAGTCTGGTGCAATTTCGGGTCATTCTCATTTGAGTAAGCACATTTAAATTGGGGTTTTCTATCTATCTATCTATATATCTATAAAAGTGAACGTGTTTTTTTTTTGCTCAGCATACACCTCACACCCGGGCAACGCTGGGCACCAATGCTAGTATATCTATAAAAGTGAACGTATCTGTGTGTCTGTCCGTGTGTCTGTCTGTGTGACTTTGTACATTTCCCTACGCAATTACTCTGTCAATTTTTAGTCTACAGACTTGAAACTTGATATACAGGGTACTGAGATTTGGGAAAATCTATATGATCGGGTTTTGGCCAGAAATTTCGCTGTTAAGTGGTCAAAGTTCAACGATTTGACCTTTGATAACTCTACCAAACTCCTTCACCAATTTTGGGTCTAAACACTTAAAATTTTAGATATAGGTTCCTTGGACATGGATCTAACTTAACTTTATTTGAACCCAAAACAATAAATAATAAGGGGTGATAATAGGGGCCAAATTAAAACAAAAAATGACCGTTTTTTATGCTCAGCATACACCTCCAAACACCCGAGCAACGCCGAGTACCCATGCTAGTATATCTATAAAAGTGAAAATGTCTGTGTGTGTGTCTGTCTGTGTGTCTGTCTGTGTACATTTCCCTACGCAATAACTCTGTCAATTTTCAGTCTACTGACTCGAAATCTGATATACAGGGTATGGAGATTTGGGAAAATCTTTGTAATCTGTTTTCGGTCAGAAATTTGGCTGTTTAGGGGTCAAAGTTCAACGATTTGATCTTTGAGAACTCTATCAAACTCCTCCACCAATTTTGTGTATAAACAATTGAAATTTTAGATATAGGTTACTTGGACATGGATCTAACTTAATGATTTGAAACCCAAACAATAAATGTTAATGGGTCATAATAGGAGTCAAATTAAAAAAAAACCTGTGCGATCTCTACCAAATTACTCAGACAATGTCTGGTCTAAACATTTGAAATTTTACATAAAAGATATTCAGAGATAGGAAAGCTTTTTATTCGGTGTGGGTCGAAAATTTGAGCTACCAATATATAAATGTATGTTTGTATGTTTGCATGTCTGCCTAAAACTTTCGACAGAGGCGAGGGATTTTCATAAGATGAGTATCGTTTTGAAGCTCGACCCTTCAGAGGACAAATACCGAAAAATTGACTAAAAATATTAATTTCTTCACCCTCAACTGGGCACTTTTCTACAGGGAGGGGTCGATTTTTTCACCGATATTTTCCAAAGTTGTTCCCTCTTTTCGATTGTCTAGCTTTATTTTAAACCTACTTCACTTCCAGTTTGGCGGTGGTCGTAGCAGCAAAGACGTCACGTTTTTTCCCGTTCTTTTTCTCCTTCGCTGTACGGGTTCGAGCCTGCCTTCCTACTACCACGTTCTTTTTTTATCAACACACACCTCCAAACACCCGGGCAACGCCGGGTATCCATGCTAGTAAATTTTATATATATATATATATATATATATATATATACGAGCATAAATATATAAACATATATGTATATGTGTGTTTATATATACACACACACATACTATATACATATATCTACTAATGTAAACAGACATTTATCTTTCTGCGTGTGCGCGTGTGTTTGTTGGTACGTTATGGACTGGAAAACGGCTGTGTCGATCTTTATAAAATGTCATAGGAAGGCACTTTGGCAGTGTTCTTTGATAGGGTTTGTATCGGAATGTCTTCGATGAGTACCGATAATTTATAATCGAAAGAATCTGATGAAAAGAAAGAGACAAGCGATTTTGACCAAAGTTAACACCTTATACAGCCTAACATCACACGTGAATTTAAGAAGTTTTACCACAACACAAGCCAAAAGACCCGACATATTAAATCAGCAGTAGGTTTTTGAAATAGATGTTTATGTTTAAAGCACAATTGCATCATGATATTTGACCTTTTCATTTTAAACATAAATTCAAGCACCGCAGATACAGTAAGATGAGTCATATAAAATCAACAGTAGATGATTTGATATGACAAGGATGCGTTCGAAATGAATGTTTCCGTTTAGAGCACAATTGAACTATGATACTTGACTTTTGTATTTTAAACTTTAATTAAACCCATCTAATATATAAAAATAATTTTATAAATCTACAGTAGGTTCTCTACAGTGTAATATAGACTACAATCTATTTTGGAGTAAGTCACAGCGGAGAGGGACAGGAAGGTTCCTCTCAGTACACAGTGATAGGAGCAGGCAATCAATCGATTTAATTGAAAAAATAAGCGATACCTTCGATTTCGATGAAAATAAAAATATTGTTATTCTTCTCATCAGAGGACACAAAAAATCAGCAAATTATATTTGTAGCAATGCTAGAATTTGGTAGTTAAGGCATTAAGTGAAACTGCAATTTATTGTACTTATAAATTGCCCCCCCCCCCCAAAAAAAAAGTAAAAAGATGTTGGATATGTAAAAAAATATAAGAACAAATAGCGCATAATATTTCACCTTTCATGAAAATCCTTTCAAGTTGATACGAAATGCGAAAATAGTTCTTTAGAGAGAATGGAGTCCAAAATAATTCCAGCGTAACGATGCATATAATCTGATTAAAAACACTTCAAAACAGCAGAAATAGTGAAAATTGTTTTTTTTTTTCGAACAGTGCAGTAGCTTAAAGAGAAGTCGATCTCCAGTCAAATGGGACCGAGCAAAAAGTGATTTCAGATTAAATCTGAAAGAAATTAAGATCAGGCTAAGCGGGGAAAATCAATATGTGAAAGTCGTATTACTCTGACCGGAAATTTTCTAGACAGAACGAAACTAATCTTTCTACACAGTGTTAAATTCGCTGTCATTATTAAAAAAGGTGGGGGAGTGAAGATTATAAATTTTTAAATGTGGCAGAATCTTAGCTTATTAGTAATTATAAGGTTGTCGAAAAGGCATGATGATGATAAAAATGAGTTAACATACATATAATGTTTAAATACATACATGATGGCAGCCAATTGGTTCTCGAATATTGCCATTACTTGATATAACATTAAAAAATTCAAACATGATGACAAATCAGTGATGAACCGCACGAAAGTGACTTTTAAGCCCGGCCAAACTCTGGCATTCTTTGGCATACATGCTGCAGTCCTGAGCGCCGCTAGCAATAGTGCTTGATGGTCACTTCTCTGAACATTCATATGCCGTTTCAAACCGCCTGCTGTCCTGCCCGTCCGCCCGTAGTTGACAAAAGTTAGATCTGGCAACTCAAGACTGTTTTGTGGGGCATTGCGCTGATGAGCAGTCTGGTGGCTGCTCAGCTAGCTCTGCTCAGCCATAATCTCCCTCACGCCTCACACTCAAGACCAATTTGGCGCCGCAGCTCATAAACTGCTTCTTGCACGTTCCCTTTCCAAATATCACGCTTCAGTCGTTCATACTGGGTTCGATCAGCCTCAAACTTGCCCACACCCCCCGCAAGACTCTTCCCCACTCTCCACAATTCAAAGCAAGACTCTCTCAGGGTTTCTCATCAATCTCACATTTTTCAAGGTGGATCTCAAACAATCCTTTAACCTCGTTTTAGGATTTTGAGCCAGACGCCTTCCCTAGACAAGCTCTCCATAAAAGGGTTGTTTGGAAAGTCGACTGTCTGAATCCTTACCACATGGCCACTCCATCTCAGTCTATGTTTAATAAGAGCTTCAATGCTTAGACATTGGGTCCGTTCAAGGACCTCAACATCACTGACATACATTTGCCAGCATACACCTAAGATTCACCGTAGGCACATCTGGTGAAACCACTCGAGATGTCTCAAATGCTTCCTGTATGTTGTCCAAATCTCACAAGCATAGGGAAGAGCAGAGAGAACGCATGCGGCATAGACCTTGAACTTTTGTTGGTAGTGAGATTCCACGACAGCTCCACAAACGCTTGCCCAACTTTCCAAAAGCATCACTTGCCTTGCTGATCCGTAACGATACCTCGTCATCCAGGGCACCGGTCATGCTTAGTGTGCTACCCATATAACAACCATTAGGCCATCATCTCTGTAGAGGCATATCGTTCCCACTTTAGCATTCTTTGTAATATCATATAGTATTTACAAGCCAACTGGGTCAGTCATTTCTCCCGAGTCTAAACCCATAGACACATCAAAAGAGCCTCCATTGTTCGTTTTTCCACATTAAAACGGTATTCTATATCCTCTAATTATGTCAATTTCGCCCCTAATTATATCAGAGAGTATTGAAGCGACCTCTATTACATCCTCAGAAAAAATAGATAGTAATTTAGGGGCAATAATTTTCAATGTTAAATTGAATAATAGAACATTTATGCTTATTTTTAATACTGGAAAACCAACTAATTCTTAACAGGAGTAGGCTGGGGGTTCCATTTCGAAAGCAATTCTTACCATGAGTATGTTGGGGTGTCTATTCATAAAAGCCGTTCTTAACATGAGGAGATGAGGAGATTGGATTTGGGCAATGACAATAAAAGCCGCACTTAAACTTTTTACAAGGGAGGGACATACTTTCACCGGGAAACGCCAGTTAACGGGATCTGCTAGTATAATAATAAATACGAAATTTGCATTAATCAAAAGACCATATTTAAGAATATTATACAACCGGGCAATTGTTATATACTAGTCTTATTATTATTGTTTTTTTTTTCGTTGTTATTCGTTGTTATGAAGGGAAGTCTTATTAAAAGTGAGTCTTAGAGTCTTAGAGAGTCTTAGTGAGAGTTTGTTGTGATAGAGTGTTGTCCGTGTTATAAAGATTCATATATATCAAAAGTTCATACTTAGAAGTGTAGATATGAGATGTAGAGTTCACATTGTAGGTATGAGATGCGTATGTCAAGACATTTTATAACACAGATATATAGACATATAATAACAATTTTCACTTTACCTTTTGGTAGAATTACAACACAAAGACGACGTTTATAAAAACACATGATGGGTTTATTTCTTCTCACGACCGGCCGTGGTTTTCATCATCAAGAATTCAAAGCTTCATTCTAAGTTTCAAAAGTGACCGTCTCGCTTGTAGACGTTCGAATGTCCATGTCTGGACTGTCGTCTGTCGTCCTCAGACTCTCTCTGACTCTCCCCAATTTCTCCTTGCTTAACTCTAAAGTTTTCTAACTATATATAGAACTTCCCATTTTCCATGACGTCATACACATGTTAAAACATGTGTCTTCTTTCACGTGTTCTGGACATGCGTGTCCAAAACTTTTTCCTTTGTTTACAAAAGGAATTTTAACCTATATTCCCAATAACCTATATTTCCAATATGTTAAAACATGTTTATTAAATTATCTTGTAGTTGCATTCTTTCAATTGAATTTAAATAACAGAATTGACAATGCACATTCTTTTCTTGAAACTATTTTATCTCTAAGCTAAACAATGGTTTGTTTTACATTCGATTTTCTAATTCTCTCTCGTAATCTATTTCTAAACCTAATTTACGAGATTCGAATTTCGTCTATTCTATTATTCTATTTCATTTTCATTTTAACTAAATCTCTCTATTTTTATACTTACATGAAAAGGGGACAGCCCTTATCATGTAACACAATGCCAGGCGGCCTGCTAGTGCATATTCATATATATATATATATATATATATATATATATATATGTATATATATATATATCCTGGCTTGAGGTAGTTGCTTGTCTAGCCGCACTGATGAGCAGTGATACAGCGAATCAGTTTTGTACATATAAAGGTAATGGTACACAGAAAAAAACCCACCGAAATAGAGATGGAAGCAGAGAAAAGCCAAAGCTAAGAGGTGGAGAAAGAAATTGTGTGTAAGAAAGAGACAGAGCAGAGATAGGGAGAGAAAACGAAACAGGGTGAAATGAAGCTGAAATGATAGCAAAGTGCAATATCTCTCCTGATACAACACTTCATTTTTGTCTTCAGTCAATCAAGAAGAAATACTTCAAGACTGAATCATTTTTTGAAAATTAACTAATTTAGGCATCTTTTTGTCAATTTTTCCGTATTAAAAACCGACCTGGTTTCTTATTCAACCTTCATAGGCAAGCAAGTAAATAGGGACGTTAATAAAAATTAGATTTAGAAAGAAGAGAGCAAATGAGAAAAAAGAAAAAAAAAACATCCAAGAAGAGGCGAGAGAAGAGACCGACAGAGAAAATAAAATACTCTTTTGTGTAAATATATGTTCCGGCATGCGCCTTGTTTGTGATCTTGGCCGACCAATGAACAAATTCTGTTCATACATAAGGAAAATGTAGAGACATCAGTTGAGGACAGGAAGGTGTTTATTCGCCTGGGTCGCCTATTCTCAATCACTGAGCAGTAAGCTCGCGGGGATAGACAGATAGTGATCGATAATTTTTACTTAATCATATATTATCCTGACATCTTTGAAAATATTAAGTTCAAACATGTGTGCTCCCAAGCAAACTAACAACTCTCTCTCTCTCTCTCTCTCTACCCCCTCTCTTTCTCTCCCTCTTTCTCTTTGGATCATGTATGTAATGCATCGGATATCGATAAGATATCCGAGTATACTAACCTGAACCAGATAAATCACATTCCTGTTATTCTAAACTAACAATATAATACTCGTACATTATTGTACGTATTTACAATATATAAAATTACTAAAGTTAGTCGAAAGTCCGAGATCTATATAAACGCACAATAAATGAATTTTATGATTATGGCAAAATTGTATTTCTTAAACTAAAGTACTATGTTTTCAAAATACATACACATACTGATATGTAGCAAAGTAAAAAAAACAAAAACAAAAAACAAAAAAAACACGTACGACAACGCCAGCGCATAAGCATAGTATACACTGAAATATAGCAACACACTTTTGAATAAAACTGCAGTAATGTTTTATTGTATAAATAATTATTAATATTTCTGAAATTTTAAGATGATGATTGATAATTTGTTATTTAGATTATTCAAAATTTCGTTCACATTCCTGTGTCATCAGAAAGATTCCTGACAAGATTCACCTGAAGAAGGTTGGAGGTACATCGGTCAAAACGTTGTGAGAATGACGATAAAAATGAGAACAGTAGTCAGAATTATCTTTGTGTCTTTTTTTTTACTTTAGGATCAGTCATTCTATTATGTCGATATATATGCTCTCTTGCTGACAAAGGGATTAACAGTATTGAAGTGAATAAAGAAGGTGCATTCATCATTGGATCGCCTCTGAGAAAATAGCAAACACAATGGAATTTCATGTTTCATTTTACGTTGGTTTACGTTATTTATTTCCTTTATTTTCATGTTCACACTGACAGCTAGTAGAGACACTTATTGTTTTTATTTTATTTGTGCATCTCTACTAAAATGGGTATACTTAATGATTTGTGTGTGCGTGCATGCTAGAGTGAGCCATCATCTTTCCGTATTGCTTTTGGGTCAAATAAATCCTTTCAAGCAACTTTTTTGCAGAATGACGTCACACCAGTAAAACATCGAATATTTTATTGGATTATAGAAACAGCGCAGCGACACTTTCTGTGGACATGAGAATTTCTTACTTTCCAAGTTTGGTTTCAAAATACATGTTTCTATTGTTCACGCATATATACATACACGTTTATCTATCTATCTATCTATATATATATTTTAAGAATGTGAGAGATTATATAATTACTTCCACAGCCAAACAACGTCGCAGCTGACAAGAGATATGACACCCAACAAAGCGGAAGTCCAAGACTCGAGTTTCCCCCTTATTTATGCTCATCAGTTAGACATATCCGAACTCTGGATTCGAAACCTGGGCATCATGCATTCAAGGCGAGTGCTCTGTCACCTGAGCAAACCTGCCACACACACAAGTAAGTCTATTAACAAACAGATTAAGCAAACCGCAGCGAAATCATTTATACATTAGTTAAACGTTAAAAAGAGATACGTGTATATATATATATATATATATATATATATATATATATATATATATATATATATATATATATATATATATATATATATATATACATACAATATTCCTCATTAGTCACTGACAGCCTAACCATCGTATAAATACTATCCTCGAGTAGGTTGTAGCCTTGATATATGATGACTCATTAGTAAAAAGAATACAATAATTGCGAGAAAACCCTTAACTTCTGGTTATATTCATTTATATTATTTTTTTGAAATTCATTACTGAGATGAGTATTATTTATTAATTTTATTTATTGCAGACTATTATCCTCATTTTTTGTTTTTAGTTGTTGTTTCACGATGTTTTTACATAGACATAACCACTTATCAAGGCCAGAGACCACTCGAGAATAAGGGTTAAGAGTGTACAGTAGCCAATTGGACAATATAGTAATCGTTAGTAATGGAAATTCGGTAAATTTGTTAACTTAAGTGGAACGGCTCATCAAGAACTTGCTTACGTTGGACTTGAAGACAACCATATTGTAGTCAGCCGGAAAGCAGGAAAACGGAAGACAATTCCACAGGCGTGCAGTTCTAAGAAAGAAGCTTTGTTCATGGAATCTACGTTTAGGTTTAGGCACAGATAAAGAGTGGGGGGAATTATTGATAGTGTTTTCAGCTAAACGAGTGTTTCTTGTGAAGGGTTGGTGATCGGGGACAATAGATTGAAGCTCATTCGAGCACTTGCCATGAAAATAAGGATAAAGCAGAGATAACTTACAACATCTCATCTGTGAGATAGAGATTGCAGGGAAGAGAAAAGGACATCACCTACGAGGCCACGAAGTCTATTTTAAACTCTATCAAGGCAGGACGTCCTTTCTAGCAGCTCCTGCCCAGATGTGGCAACAGTACTCTATCCTTGGACGCCCCTGGCTCTTATATAGATAGCGAATTGCAGCAGCAGTGAGATATCTAATGAATCGATAGAAGGATCCCACCATTTTTTCCAGCGGCCTTCGCAACGGATTTGATATACGTGTTCCATTTAAGATCAGGAACCCAGAAGCTTGTCAAAACATGAAGCCGCCCCAAGACGAGAGCCATTCATTTTAATTAATGCCAGATGGGGATGAGAACATCGATGATGTATAGATAGAAGCTTGGTTTTAGATGCATTAAAACTGCTTCTGTTGTACCAGTATTCAAGAATTCTGGCGAAAGGACAGACCCATCAAATTATCGCCCCATTAGCCTCCTCCCACTTTTTGCCAAAATATTTTAGACCATAATTAACCATGCTCTAGTCCATCATCTTACAGATGCTAAACTACTGACTGACAAACAATATGGATTTAGACAAGCCCGTTCCACAGCAGACATCCTCACTGTGATCTCTGAACGTATATACCATTCACTGGACAAAGCGGGGGAAGGCAGAGCGGTAGCTCTAGATATATCTAAGGCTTTTGACAGGGTATGGCATGAGGGTCTCCTCAGTAAAATCAGATCATACGGTATCACTGGTAGAATACTTAACATAATTAAATCCTTCTTAGATAAGAGAAAAATCCAGGTAGTCCTCGACGGTCGCACATCTAAACAATATGATATAAATGCGGGAGTGCCCCAGGGTTCTATCCTTGGACCTCTATTGTTCCTTATATTCATAAATGACCTCCCCGACAACATTGCCTCTGAGATGGGTATATATGCTGATGACACTACACTCTATGGCAGACACGACAGGAAGACGAATGAACATATTTCTAAAGAAATGGCAGAAACACTAGAGGAAGACCTCCAATCTGTAGTGGAATGGGGACAAAAGTGGTTGGTCGCATTCAATGCTGCCAAGACTAAACTAGTTTCATTCAATAATTACAAGAAACCCTCTCTACCACCCATAGCAATGGCCAACGACTCTTTATCTGAGAGTCCATCTTTCAAACTCCTTGGCCTAACGTTCACAGGAAACATGAGTTGGAACAATTACATTGAAGGCATTGCCAGGGCCGCTGCAAGAAAGGTAGGCTCTCTCTACCGTGCTAGAAAACTACTAACACCCGAAAATATCCTGTACCTCTATAAGGCCACCATTCGCCCATGTATGGAGTATTGCTGCCACATCTGGGCTGGTGCATCTGCTACTAGTCTCTCGCTCCTTGACAAGGTTCAAAAGAGAGTCGCAAACCTGATAGGCCCTGAACTGGCATCTAAGCTTCAGCCTCTATCCCATCGACGAAATGTTGCATCACTCTGCCTTTTCTACAAGTATTTTAGTGGTGAATGCTCTGACGAACTGCAATCACTTGTGCCCCCACGACGCGAGCACCCTCGACAAACCCGACAGGCTACTAGATCCCACTCCCACACTGTAGAGATCCCTAGATGTAAAAGATCTTTTTACTCCAATAGTTTCTTCCCCAGAACCGCAAGACTCTGGAATTCCATTCAAGGTCCCTGCTTCCCCAACAGTACTGACGTGCAGAAGTTCAAGTGTAACGTGAACCGACACCTTGCTGCCCAAATCCCTACATAGTACCCCAGTAGTTGTTTCCCCTGATAGTAGCCCCCTACACCAAAGTGGCAATTTGCCTTGTTTGGGGTGAAAATGTAATTAAAAAAACAAAAAAAAAAACAGCCACTCCTTTCACCATTGTACCACTTGCTCAAGATCAGAGGAAAGAGAATCAAAGAGAACTTGGTCATTCACGATCTTAGATGATAGAGTCATCTGCATAAATGTCTACGAATAGTGTAAGGATGTGATTTTTTTAACACAGTGGTCACCACTTATCAAGGCCCGGAAGCCACTCAGGGATAAGGGTTATTGCAAGTACATTACGTTAGTATGGAGATTTGATGAAGTGTTTACTTAAGGGGACAGTTCATTAGGAATTTGTTAACGTTGGACTTGAACACATCCAAGTTGTAGTCAGGTGGGAAGCAGGCAGACGAAACAGAGTTCCACAGGCGTGCAGTTCTAGGAAAGAAGCTTTGTTCATGGAATCCACGTTTTGATTTAGGCACAGATATAGAGTGGGGAAAATTTTTCACAGTGGATTCGGCTAGATGGGTGTTTTTCGTAAAAGATTGGCGAGGGGGGGGGACCAGAGAGTGAAGTTCAGACGAGCACCTGCCATGGAAATAACGATAAAACAAGGATAGGCTCGCAACGTCTCTTCTATGGGAGAGAGGTTGCAGGGTAGAGAAAAGGGCATCCCTCACTAAGTCACGAAGTCTATTTTGTACTCTGTCAAGGCAGGATAGGCTGTTTTTAGCAGCTCCTGCCAAGATATGGCAGCAGTATTCCATCCTTGGACGTACTTGGCTTTTATATAGATAGAGAATTGCATCAGTAGTGAGATACCTTCTGGAGCGGTAGAAGGATCCCACCATCTTTCCAGCGACCTTGTCAACAGACTTGATGTACGTGTTCCATTTCAGATCAGGAGTAAAGGTCAAACCCAGAAGCTTGTCAAAACACGGGGCCTCTCCCAGACGAGAGCCATCCATCCTAATTGATGCCAGATGGGGATCAGAGCGTTGATGATGTAAGGATAGGATTTTGGTTTTAGATGCATTAAAGGTAACCAGCCACGTCTTCCCCCACTGAACCACGCGCTTGAAATAAGAGGAGAGAGAATCAGAGGGAACTTTGTCATTTACAGCCTTTGATGTGTTGCCGTAGATGGTCGTGTCATCAGCATAGATGTCAACGAATGATTTAAGTATGTGTTTAGGGAGGTCATAAATGTAGATCAGGAAGAGAGTTGAGCCCAGGATTGACCCGTGAGGGACTCCAGCATTAATACTGCGGGCCTCTGAATTTTGTTCATCGACCACTACTCTTATGAGCCTATCGATTTGGAAGATCATTAATGTAGATCAGGAAGAAATTATTTGGAAGATCATTAATGTAGATCAGGAAGAGAGTTCGACCCAGGATGGACCCCTGTGTGACCCCAGCATTAATACTATGAGCTTCTGATTTTTGCCCATCAACTACTACTCTTATGAACCTATCAGAGAGAAATGATTTAATAATTGAGAAGACATTTTTAGCTATACCATAGCTGGAGATCTTGTGAAGTAAACCTTTATGCCATACCCTATGAAAGGCTTTTGATATGTCAAGAGCAATTGCCCTAGAAAGGTTGCCTCTGTCGAGAGATTAACTAATCCTATGAGATATAACTCTAAGCACATCTGCTGTAGATCTAGCAGAACGGAAACCATATTGTGTGCCACTAAGAAGGTTATTTTTGCTGAGATGGTTGATTACTCCTCTATTTAACACATATTCCAGCAACTTACTCATAACGCACAGGAGACTTATTGGCCTGTACTGAGAGGGGGATTGGCAATCACCTGAATTCTTAAATACAGGACACGTTTAAACAGTTTTGTAAGTATGGGCGCTAGTTCTGGTTGAAGATTTTTGAGTAATATAATTTGAATACCGTCAGGGCCGGTACCTTTATTGGAATAAAGGTTTTGATTAGCTTGGAAACATCACGTACAGATATTTGTATATCACATGGCGTGTTTTCTGATACAGGAGGAAATATTGGGGGTTGGCGGCCTTGGTCGCAAAGGGTAGAATTGGCTGCAAAGTTCTTGGCAAAGAGTTTGGCTTTGTCTGATGCTGACGAGGTTACCTCAGGTTCATTAATGATACTTGGGATAGAGCACACGCTTCTATTCATAATTCTGTTTGCTATTATCCAAAACTGGTGGAAACCAAGCCGTTGCTCAGCTACTTTTGACTTGACGGACTGAGCATACAACTCTCTTGCGTTCTTTATTACTTTCTTTCAATGGTTGCTCGCAGTCCTGAAAGCGACTTTAGTTTCCATACATCTATTACGTTGGACACAATGGAAAAAGTGATTTCTGTGCGCAATGGCAGCAGCACATTTTGGAGACAACCATTGCTAGCTGTTAGGTTTTTGCTGGAACTTTTTCGAGTGCATGAAACGATCAATACCTACAATTAACCATTCCGTCAGGTCTGATACTATAGAGGACACATCCTTTTTAAACATATAACGTAGAGGTAGATCCGATATAAATGTACGGAAGCTATCCCAGTCAGCCATAGTGTATCGATATACTGTACGATGGAGAGGTAAGTTCGAGGACTTATTACATTTCATTTTTATCTTAATTGATACAATTGAGTGGTCGGAAGATCCAAGAGGAGACAGAACAGAAACTGAACATAGTTCAGGGCAAGTTGTGAGAAAAAGATCTAGGAGACTCGCATACTGGCCGTCAGTGTCGGGCATACGGGTGGGTTCGTGAACCATCTGAGTGAGGTCATAAGCAATAGAGAAATCGTGACAGAACCTCCCCTCATCATCGGTCTTGTTTTAGTGCGTCAACCATTCGACATTGTGAACATTGAAGTCTCCACATACCTGAATGTTAGCTAAAGGATAAGCAGATAGGATGTGGGCAATTTTCTCAGATATGTTTTTAAAGATAGCAACTCCGATGTTGTGGGAGCGATAGAGAGTAAATATAACTGCAGTAGTGTGAGCAAGTGCAACCCGGAAGCACATATAGGGTAAATTAGGATCTTCTCTAGAGATGTCCCTACCACATGGAAAGCCATTTTTAATATAGGCACATATTCCATGCCCATGGCGATCGTGAGGGTCACATTTCTGCAAGAAATGAGGCACACACTGAGGAAGTGTGATGAGGGTATCTGGGGCACGTTTTTAATCTAAATCTGACTGAAAATGCACATAATGGCGTAATCTTTTTAAATACTAGCACAGAGGGGGGTAGTGGCCTTGCCAAGTTGTAAAATATGCTTCAATATATTTTAATTCATACAGATTTGTTTCGATACACTGTTTCGGCGAACTATTCCTCTATAATTTCAATATAAAATCTACAAGTGATTAGGTCGTAGCATTAATGTACCTATATTAAAATGCGGTGTATAGGGGTAAAATTAGAATTAAAACTTTTAAACACAGGTTTAAAATTAAATAAGAGAATGGAAAATCTCACTAGAAGTTGACAGTAAAACGAGAAATTCGTGTACAGAAAGATGAATCATGTGTAGAAGTAAAAAATGACACGTAGGAAGGAAGGAATACACCCCACTAAAGCCTAATTTTCACAGTTAGTGAATTTCCCAAAAAATGCAAACTGGACGTGAGGACATTGTAGAATAACGACATGCAATAAAAGTCAGTTTAAAACTGAGAAAAAATGCAACAGAAACGTATGAAATTCTTCAGACTGCCTTTGGACCATCTTGCATTAATCGAGCATCAGTTTTTGAGTGGCATAAGAGATTCAAGAAAGGTAGGAGTTTGTAAGTGATTATAAGAGGAGTGGGAGAGGTAAGGAAGTCAGAGCGCCAGATTTGATTGGCTATATAAAGAATCTTATGGATAAGGACCGTGGGAAATGTACGCACAATTATTTGCGAGGAAATGAAAACGTGGAAAATTTATCGCGAAGTTTGTCCCAAGGTTGCTCCATCTTTGTCACAGACTATTTGGCCAAGATGTTCAACCTCCCTAAAGTCCAGAATTTGCTTTCTGTGGGCTTTGGTTATTCTCTAAGCTCAAGGAAAGCCTTAGAGGCTGTTGTTATGAAACAATTGAGGAGATGGAAGAGGCTGGGACGAGGGTCTTTCACACACACACACACACACACACACACACACACACACACACACACACACACATACACACACACACACACACAAGAGGATTTTCAATGGGCTTTCCAGAATTTGTTCGAACGGTACAACAAGAGCATTGCAGCCGGAGGAAATTACTTTGAAATGGATTTGAGTTTATGTGTGTACTATCAATAAAAAGTCTGGACACTTATTGAGGGCTCCTCGTATGTCGTTGTGGATGCATCTAAAATAAAATACGGTTATTTATTGTGTGCATTTAGCGGCACACATACTGTTTCAAACAGAAGTGAACCAAGTGCAAGAGAGATACAAACAATTGCACTTAAATAAAGTGGTTACAATCTTAAAAAATCTATTGATTGGAATGTATGAGATTGTGGGTTATTGGTTAGAGTCGATGAGGTTACGTCTCGTCCTCAGCTAGCACAATATTACAAGGAAAAAAAAGGTGACAGCTGTACCGACGGAAAATCTTATGAAAAAGAAGCGAGGTCAGCTGTGCAAAAAGAAAGACCTTGAAGAGATCGGTTTTCAAACAACCCAGCTACCAACTTGAAATGACTTAGGCGTTTGACTATTCGCCGCTTCGATGTGTCATAAATCATTTGAGTTCTCAACAGGAATCCTCACAAAATGATTAATTTTAATCTCAGCTTTCGTTTTCAGATTCACGATTCAACCCGTCTGGCATTTGACGTTTTCGTAATAACTTTTCCTTCTATTTTAAAGACTAGAAGAAAATAAAGACAAATATATATATAAATGACGTGACTGTTAGTTCTCAATTAATTTTTTCTTGACACGTACAAAAAGTATCAAAGGAGATTGTTCTACACCAGGTATCAGAAATTTTACAGGTACTCACTTCAAACTACTCAAAGATAAACGCATAAAACTATTGACTAAAAAAACTACTGGACGTATAAGATTCGACGAATATTTCATCGGCTATACGTCATTAAACTTCTAATAAGAATATATAATCGGCTATATGTCATTAAAATTCTAATAAGTTTTGTTATGATTATTTACACACTAATACTATTCGTAAAGCTATGAACCTGAACCACCAGTTGTGATCAAAATAGTAAATTGTGTTGAAGTGAATAATATTTGATATTTTTTCAATAAGTTTCAATATTCGATATTGAAACGCATAAAAACATGTTAATATGCAGTTAATCGGCAAAGGAAAGCAATAAAATATGTTGAAATCGAAATTTATAATATTTAAAAACAAAAATGAGAAATAATTATGAATAACTAACAATATGGCTCTATTCTGGTAGATCTACAGCAGATGTGCGTACGATTATATCTCATAGGATTAACGAATCTCTCGACGGAGGCAACCTTTCTAGGCCAATTGCTCTTGACATATCAAAGGCCTTTCATAGGGTATGGCATAAAGGTTTACTTCACAAGATCTCCAGCTATGGTATAGCTGGAGATGTCTTCTCAGTTAATGAATCATTTCTCTCTGATAGCTTCATAAGAGTAGTGGTTGATGGGCAGAAATCAGAAGCTCATATTATTAATGCTGGAGTTCCCCAGAGGTTCATTCTAGGTTCAACTCTTCCTGATCTACATAAATGATCTTCCAAATCACATCCTTAGATAATTCGTAGACATTTATGCTTACGACACTGCCATCTATGGCAGCACATCTAAAACCGTAAGCGACTCAGTTCTCTCTGATGCTGCCTCCCCTGATACAGTGGTACAATGGGAAAACGCCCTGATCCCCGTCTGGCATCAATTGAAATGAATGGCTCATGTATTAGGGAAGTTCCATGTTTTGACAAGCTTCTGGCCTTGATCTTTACTTCTGGTCTGAAATGGAACACGTACATCAAATCCATTTCTATGATCGCTGGAAAAATAGCGGGATCCTTCTATTAATCCAGTAGATATCTCACTGCTGATGCAATTCTCTACCCATATAAGAGCCAGATACGTCCACAGATAAAGTATTGTTACCACATCTTGGCGGAAATGCTAGAAAGACCTTATTCTGCCTTGACAGAGTTCAAAATAGACTTCATAGCCTAGTAGGGGATACCATTTTCTCTTCCCTTCAACCTCTTTCTCACAGCTTGTCTCTGCTTTATCGTTATTTTTGTGGCTAATGTCGTCTGAGCTCTAATCTATGGTTCCCTTTCTCAAAACTTTTGCGAGAAACACTCGTCTAGCTGAAAACACTATCAATAATTTCTCCCACGCTTTATCCGTGCATAAACCTAAACACAGATTCCATGAACAAAGCTTTTTTCTCAGACAGAACTGTACAGCTGTGGAACTGTTTTCTGTTTTCCTGTTTTTCAACTGATTACAATATGGTCGTCTTCAAAGCCAACGTAAACAATTCTTGATGAGCCGTTCTCCTTAGATAATCCAATTTACCAAATTTACACTACTGACGATTTCTATGATATTATTCCATTGACTACTGTACTCTCTTTAACCCTTTATCCTCGAGTGGCCTCCGGACCTTGATAAGATGTGACTCCTATGTAAAAAAAGTAAACAACATTTATACACGCGTAATGAAGATGACACTATACGTCAAGCAACAGAAAAGACGCAAGTAAAAGACAAAAATTTAACATGACACCCTATACATCGACACACCAAAAGATGCTGAAAACGGTTACAAGCAGAACAAAATAATATAGGTATGATATAAATCGATCTTAAAAACAGCAGATAGTATACAATTGCCCAACCACGAGGTAGTGTGGTATGTCTGAATATGAGAGGGGTCTACAAGTTGACGTCATTAAACCAACAGAAATACGGAGAAAATTGAGAGAGAATATTCGAAAAGTACAAAAACGTATTTGAATCCAATTAATTTAAGAGAAACATAATCCAATGAATATATTCTGAATACGCCATGGATTCGACAAAAAGACAACCCAGAAAAGTAAAACAAAAGGAGGGGGAGAATAATAGTCATGATACTGTCTGAATCAGAATAAAAATAGAGAAGAGAAAATAGGACCCGTATGGAATAGAAAACTGTGTAGATGACAGGATGCAGAAAACTACATAAAGAACCGCTAAATTGAACATAGAATTGGATACCATGCTAGAATGTCTTACGCCCCTCAATACAAAGCTTATCAGGATACTTACCCAACAAGTAAACGCTTACCAAATAGTCAAAATAAGATTTGAAGCCCAAATAAGATCTCCAAGCTGGCTTATACGAGGAATAGTGCACCTTCCCCAAGTGATGTTACCTAAAATCACCGCAAAAAGCTGGATACTCAACCAGACTAGATGAATACTTGTCTTGATTTCTGGCAAGACCTAGAGAGCATGTAAAAGATATAGCTTAGAGAGAGAGAGAGAGAGAGAGAGAGAGAGAGAGAGAGAGAGAGAGAGAGAAATTGATGTTCGTAATTTCTTTACTAACTCATCGTTTAAGAGGTAATGGATAACTTTAATACGTGTTCGAATATTTATTTATTTTATATACAAATTAAGTGAAAGCCCCACGAAGAATTCCCTTCCTTTCTGAGAACTTGGAATGAAACAAAATAAAACGAACAAAAAGAAAAACTACAACGAACATTGAATTTTGGAAAAATGGCGATGAAAGTTAAAATGGGATAAAAAGCAGATACGATTGATAAGTTTGATTAAATAAGAGACGTACGAAAATGCATTGATATGATTAAGCAATCAATACTAAAATAGAGAAACGGAATCGCTACTGATAGACATACAAACAACGAAATCAGAAAGAACTGTACACAAAGATATAAAAATCCAAGTAAACAGTAAATGTGGGCGCCTTCAATGAAGCGACAAAACAGTGAATTTGATAGTAAGCAAATACAATTAAGTATCCAAAACAGAACACAAAAATAGACACAACGGCCCCGAGAAGCAAGCGCACTCGGAATGATGCAAATGTTTGAACTTTGTATGTACAGACAACCGAAACAGATATAAACTCGAGTCGTAATGGAAAATTTAAATCATAATATTCTCCTAGACAAAGAAATACAAACAAACAAACTCATCCAATCAATAAAATCGAACGTAATAATAATTCGAAAATAGGAAAACTCCGCCGAATTGTAGAGTTTGCCATCTAATCAGATCACAGATTTAATGCCAAGGGACACAAAACTAAGCAATTAAGCAGTACTCGCCAGAAAGCGAAAAGGAATCTTGAACATTACAACAGTTACTGTAATATCACTAAATATAGGAGCGTTAGGAGCAGTCCCTAAAAAAGAGATATTAGAATCAAAGTAAGGATTGAGATCAAACAACGCACGGTGGGGAATGATGGCAACAGCTTAAACATTCAGGAAAATCGTCAAATACAAAATCTAAGTCATATAATTAGGTACCACAGAGAAACAAGTGGTAAATGCAGATAAACTTAGAATAAAAACAGAAAAAAACGCAACATGAATCCAAAAGAATTGGAATTGCCAGAAAGCCTATAATTTGACCCTACTCAAAGTGGTGGCACTCACCTCGGCTGGAAACACACAAAATGGTCACAAATAATAAAAAAGCATAGAGCGATACGAGAGCAGTATTCAGGCATGAACTTGAACGTAATGTGACTTTGGAGAGACGTATTACCATTAGAACTACGGTTATTATTAGCGAAGAATGATTCGTAAACAGTAACGCAAAATGATCTGCAACCGTTCCTGCAATAGGTGTAGTGTACTGGACATCTAGGGATACGTGTTATCACTTAGGCACGACGGTACACAATTTTTAATCAATCATTTATAATGAATCATAGGATATCTCGAGGAGACGGGAAAGGCCTCCATGGAATAAACGCGAAAGAGATTAGGATTATGTGGAGACTTATTGCCACTCAAGTTCTAGCGAAGACCACTTGTCATTTCCAGTGGGACATCAATCGCAGAAGACTGTTGCAATAGCGCAAATTCATTTGCAAAGATTATTGAAAGAGGTAAAGAGTACTGATAATGTGGGAAGACTTACTGTTACTCTGATTCCAGGAAATACCACCTATTGTTTTCAGTGAGAAATCTCTGATAAGAACCTGTGTGAAAACTCTTAGTGGGTGAAATAATAATAATAATAATAATAATAATAATAATAATAATAATAATAATAATAATAATAATAATAATAATAATAACTACTGGGTTAATCTGGTTTAAATTTTTTGTGGAGCTTAGTTATAATAAGGTGCAGCGAGTTAACTATTATGCCACCTGTTCAGTGCGCATTAAGAAATTTATAGAGAATAGTATTTTATGTAAAAGTGAGCACACATTTAATTATATTCAACCATAAATGTGACATAAAATATATATTCTAAGTCAACAAGCTATGAGTTTAGCGGGCTAAAAAGTCTAGTAATTATAATAATAACTACTTGCTTTTTCTTTATATTTATTTATTAGATACGGTCTTTTGCTTCCGCTTGAATGTAAAATGCGCCATTCTCTCTAAAAAACGAAACAAAAATATCTGGGTCTATCCACAGAGGATTCTCAAGACTAACTTGACCAACTTAAGATACGTTAGAATCATTTTCATTGAAAGACAAAAATGGCAAAGATTCTGCCAGAAGAAGCATTAAAGCAAATGTAAAATTTGACTAGATATATTATTATTTTTATGAGAATAGGTCATTAGCTTTCACGTGTATGAGATATACAGTCTCTCTGAGGCATGATCATGGGTAAATTAGGCAGATATTTTTGTCACATGCACAAAACAAACAATGCCACCAAAGTGTTTAAGTTTTAGGACCCGAAAGAGAGATCTGACCATGATTAGCATATGCTTCTTTAATAGTTAACATGAGCAGTCCGACGATTTTTTTTAGGTAGAAAAATATTTCAAAGCAACTACAGCTAAGTAAAATGATTACCACACATTAAAAAAACAGCATAGAAAAAATGGACCACAAAGGGAATAGGCTAGTATTAAAATACTTCCCGGTTATCTGAATCACATGAAGAACATAACGGAAACAACAAAAAAGAAACCAACAATACTTAAGAGAAAATGACACCAACAAATAACTGACAATGAAAACGCAGAGGTACAAAACTAGACATAACTGAAACACATTAACTGTGAAAATAACTGATCACAGTAGAAGTAGAAGGGATAAAATCCACCAAAAGATGAAAGATGACAAATAATGAATGGCATATACATACAGTTTATGAACAGATTACTCTCGCACAATATTACAGAAGTAAATAACTTAATTGATGTTGAGGCCAAATAAGCAATTACCATACTAGGCATACAAGAAAAGAAAAAAGCCTTCAAAACAATGGACCAACAAATCTTGGATGTAAAACTAGATTGTTATAACAAACCAATAAGCGAAAAGAAAACAATCTAAATGTTGAATAAGACTAAGGAGATCAGAAAATGGTGAAAGACAGTTATATGGTTGATAATTACGTATCAGAAATCTTAATGAATAATCTTTTACTAATAGAAATTTCGTATCTGTCTATCTGACGCCGAAACTATAATATTAACAGCTATTAATATTGTACTATTACACTGCTTTTGTGTTTGTTTAGTTCAGAGAGAGAGAGAGAGAGAGAGAGAGAGAGAGAGAGAGAGAGAGAGAGAGAGAAAGAGAGAGAGAGAGGGAGGGAAAGAGAGAGAGAAATTGTTCTTAATTTCTACGTATATCTCAATACTCAATTCAGGAGATAGTGTTGTATTTGTTCTGTTGTCATGAAACCACCAGTAGGCATTACCGCGCCTTTCACGGGGCGGATAGTGTAGTATATGTTAATTCCTCATGATACATTCTTCCGGGGCATACTTCCTTCTTTTGAAGAGTCGAGCAGTATCCATTGTGTTGTCATAAAATTATCCCCCAACGCATTATCTCCTTATTAGGAGGAAAGTAACGTAAGTCGAAAAGTAAGGACACAATCGGCTATTTATTCACAAACTCAACACTTACATTAAATATATTAGCAAACACATGCGACTGTAGACAGCACATGATTTAAAATAATACTAGAATCGTCTACAGCTTAAGACAGAATTGTGAAAACTCGAAACATTCGAAGAAATAGAAGTACCCAATCAAGGCTTAATTAGGGCATTTGGTGAAAACGATGCCGATACATATATCTGAGTTCTTGAAGCGGGCTTCATCAAATCGATAGAAATGAAAGAGAAGAAAAAGATCGTCAGATACTTTGTACCTCCTTTGAACTGGACAAAGCGTTCTCAGAGAGCTGGATTATAGAATCAGGAAACTGATGATCATGCACCACACACTGCACTGAACGATGATACTGAACGACTGCAAATAAAATAAAGGAGGAGGTATTGGAAATAATATTAGCAAAAGAGACTAGAAAATATATAGCATAAATGATAGAGAAACTTATTATTGTTGCCAAAATAGCGCCAATCTAAACAATCCAAATAATGGCAAACCAGGAAAAAAGATGAAAAACGCAAAATGAAAGATAATTATTGGCTATTTAGAAAATCGATCAAACGGAATATCAATTGGTAGCTGATCAAAACAACACACGTAGAAGAAAATATAAATAGGATAACATAGAGAAAACCCATCAAATATATTATATGCATACTGTAAATAAAGAAAACAAATAGTAAGGTATATCATGTGAACTTATCGTGATAATCCAAAATGATTATAAAATAAAATTTCTGGTTTGGAAGATCGCTCATTATGAACTGTGCAAACGACTGCACTTTGATGATACATTAACATTATAGAGAACAACCCGGAGCTAATATTGCAAAATAAAAGACATGCCCTCATCTGGAACAAAAATATATGAACGCACAAACTTATCTAATCAAGAAAAGCTACTGTGATAAACAATAAGGAACACAATTTGCTAATTAGTAAATAAACAGAATATCAATGTGACAGAAAACCTAAGCAAATGGAATAAGCTTACTGGAATATGAAACATGAAGAACTCTACTGGAGTACTATAAAATGTGGTAGCACTAAGAACAGTTCACAGAAATCAGGAAATGGATTGGCACACATAAGTATCACAGAAAGGACTCGCATTTTATAAATCATGGCACCGTTGAAATATTACGGAATTTTAAGAAGTACTTTTTCTACAGAAATTAGTCTACATTTACAGGAACCATCGATAAATCACTGGTAAGTTGAAATATAACGGTTCTGAGAATTCAGATTCCGAGTTATATCTGTTAAAAGAATCTTTTTAAATAATGTGTTTACGCGATGTATGAGCAAACCATATAATTTAACAGGGAGAGAGAGAGAGAGAGAGAGAGAGAGAGACAGAGACAGAGACAGACAGACAGACAGACAGACAAACAGACAGACAGACAGACAGACAGACAGACAGACAGAGGATATATAGAGAGAATCATACTTTATTTAATTGCTCATAGAACACTTAATAAGTATAAGAGAATAGTATGGGCAGCGTATGTTGATAAAGTCGGAAGAAATACATAGATAGCTGTGAAAGAAATGGGTTTATTGTTCAACTAATTATAAATGACAAACAATTCGAACACGTAAAACATAATCATTTTATAACATTGGATTATTCTGGAAGGACGCATTTTGTGTGATTAAATAAAAATCCTTAAGAAAACAAACATTTATGAACTCATATTTAGTATAATAATGAAATTTACCTAAATAACAAATATAATATATTTGTCATAGAAATGTCTTTTATTGAGTTATTAACTTGGTATTCTGTTGTGTCACGTGCTTCAGACTCTATAATCCTTTTTGACATTAGTTTTTAATGTAAAAATGATTTTATTTTTTGATGTAGGATTTTCAAAATGGCGTCCTGTACTCTTTTTATTTTCGTTCATGCACCAATTTTTTTTATAAAAAAAAAAGAAAATATAAGACTTAGTGCACTTTTAAGCAAACTGTTTCAAACTACATAAAAGGAATTCGATTTCTTCTTATTTATTGAAAAGATTTTGATTTTCTTCTTTGTGTCTTGCAAATGCGCTTACTAATTTTTGTGGGCATTTTTTTCCGCATTCATCCCATCTGTGCCTCTGTTTCAATACTTATGCAGAATACGGACCGTGTTGACATAGTAACATTGTTTTTAATATTGGTTGGGGGTGCAGTTTTTTATTTTGTTACAATTCTGTATTTTTGCCAATGGTTTAATAAAACAAAGATACCGTCAAAATTGAATTGAACTTGAAAATCATACATAAAAATAGCTCGGTCCTCATCAGTAAACTTAAGCATGAAATGCCAGTGAACATGCTTTATGAAACTTAGGTTTAAGGGGCAAAAGAATGCGTTATTGCAAATTGTAGTATAATAGGCCAACGAACATGCTTTTTTCAGCGTGGCATTTTGTACAGGATAATCACTGCTTATCAACGCTGAGAGACCACTCGAATCTAAGGGTTAATGAGTGTCGATAGAGGCAACACCGTGGTGATCGGTAATGATAGAAATTCAGAAGAAAAGTATTATTTAAGAAAGCGGCCCAACAAAAACTTGTTTATATTGGACTTGAAAATGATCATGTTTTAATCAGCGGAGAAGCGGCTCCGCGGTATGTCCTTTTAGAGATGGACTGTTCTAGAAAATAAACTTTTCTCATGGAATTTTGTTTTATTTTATACACAGATATAAGGTTAGGAAAATTATTGAAAGTGTTTCAATATTTTGCAACGGAAAATCATAGGTTTAAGCTCAGTCGAGCACCTGATATGAAAATGACGATAAAATAAACTCGCAACGTATCTTCTGTGAGAATGATGTAGCAGGGATTAGAAAGGACACACGTTTTTTTTTTCAATTCTAGCGTTGCACACAAGCACATCTGTGTGTCAAATTGAAGCGTGATAGGTAAATGAAAGTTCTATTTTTTGATTGAGCGTGACAAACCAGCGAACATGCAATTTACATCTTAAGATTAGCAAGCCAATGAGAATGCTAAGTAAAACTTAAGCATAGCAAATTAACATTTCAAACTTGCACATGGCGGACACAATAACTACTAATTAAAACTTAAGCATGGCAGACTAGTGAAAATATCATATATTATGAGCATGACAGACTAGTGAAAATATCATACATTATGAGCAGGGAAACTAATATTTTTAACTCAAGTGTGACAGATCAGTGAAAATACTTGAATTCTTGAAAATACTTTAGCGTCGAAAGCAGAGTAAATGATTTTTCGACATTGCATGTGGCAGCTCAACGAGATTCGTATATTCATATGATTATAAAACTCAGATTAGCTTACATGCTTAGGTGCTAAAACCGTTCATCCGGATTCTGACTTCCGGTTTCCAAAAATTAGTCAGCCCGATATTAAAGCTACTGCTGCTATTCAAAGAATACTCAACATTAACAATATTTTTATTTTGACTAATTTCAATGTCTTTTCCTTACAAATAAATGTAATTTAACCCCATTGATTAAAAAAAAACTGATTTAAATATAAATATAACAATATATAACTATAATAATAGTTATAACCATATTTACTGCTTTTAGTAGCGCTTCTGTGGATTCTGACGATTTATTTTTTTCAGGCCTTACTTAAAAATATTTTCTCTCCAAGGAGGGAGAAGGTAGAAAATTTGTTTTAGTAGTGCTTTTAGTAGAGCCTCTTTAATTTTAATTAGTACTTGCAGTAGTGCTCTAGAAGCTTCCTGAGTTTTATTTTATTCACTCATCACTTTAAAAAAATGTTTTCTCAAGACAATAAAAATAATATAATCTCTAAATAACTTTTTATTTCGAACATTTTTCATCTGATTCTTTAAGGGCCAACAGGTAGACTCGTATTATTTAAAAATAAATAGTTACATTTAAAAACACATTTTAAAAAGTCGTAAATAAATATATAAAAAATAATGAGAGGGGGAACAGACCGAAATTTTCTCAAGATAAAACATCGCAGATAATAGCGGGGAGGGGACTAAAGGTGTATGTGGGGAACTTTTCATTTTTTTAAGATTAGCTTTGCAAAGGTCTCACCGTTAAATATTACTTAATCAGTTAATTATTATTTTCTAATATTTGAAAGGTTGTTAACACACACACACACACACACACACACACACACACACACACACACACACACACACACATATAAAACTAGTGTGTACCTGTAAAATAAATACTCCCTCCTTGTATTTTTTTTCGTTTTTCTTTTTCAATTTTTTCAACGGATTACATTCTCTTATATAAATGATTTTTTTATTTAATCTTTATTATTCAATGTATTCCGTATTGTTTTCATTGGTCGCCTTATTTGTTTCCGTGCGCACATGCATTCAATTTTTTGCGTGCGCAGAATTGCGTATTGTTTTCACTTGTCTCCACATTTGCTGTCGCGCGCGCATTTAATTTTTGCGCGTTTATACATTAATTCTGTATACATATTACTCTATAGTTAGATATGACATATACTGGCCCAACGGGTCACGGGCAGTCTAATAAATGAAAATTTTCACAGACTGAATTAAATGCATAATCAGGTAGCAATATTTTTGCGCATTTGAACGAAAAGGTGTTCATTCAATCTGTGCGTTTAGCGAGTTAAAAATATTTCAAAATGAAGTCATACAGGTGGACACGTAGTCTTATAGAGATGTGAGAACGCAGTTAAAATCGATTTATAATTTTTAGTTTTCATCGCATGTTTCATGTTAAACGATGTGGAAAGCGGCAATTGCTATAAAACGTTTATATTATTTTCTTTATGCCGATTTCACTGAATTTATTTTTTATCTAAAGTTTTTCATTTATGACAAATAGGTGTTATTGAGGAAGAACGTGAACTCTACTTTAGTGCATGCTTTACTTAAATATCTCTATCATGTTAAAAATTTGTCAAGGAACATGGACTCTTTGGTGTCCACTGTAAACCAATCCGAACGAGACTCGTCTAGCTACAACCACTGTATCCAAGTTTCCTTTCTTCCACTGTGTACCTGGAGCTAAATGAAACTTCCATGATCAGAGTTTCTTTACAAAAATTACCAGCTCTCAGAAAAACGATGCCACGGTTCTGTTTCCTAGCTGATTACAATATGACTGTTTTAAAATCCAATGTTAACAAATTTTTGTTGCACCGTCTTCATAAATAATCAATTCTGCCTAGTTTCAATCATAGTCTGCAACCTTCAATGTGTTTATCTCAGTCTCAACAAGCCTAACTCATTAACCCTTATCTTTTAGTGATATTTGTGCATTACATTGATAAGCGGTGATACAGGGTAACCCCCCCACCCCCCAAAAAAAACAGAGGGCATTCAATTGTTTTTCTGAGCATTTTACAGTCAACGGAAAAAAGGCCAAAGACCCTAGTGTTTTGCTGTGATGTTTTGAATATAATAAACTAGTTATGACCAAAGTTTCATTTCATTCGAACAAAACACTAAGAAATGAGGCCTAATTAGAGTTGGGGCCGTTATTTTGGGTCACCCTGTATATTAATGCAAAAAAAAAAAAACAAAAAAAACGAAAACAAAAAACGAAAAAAACAAAAATGATGATCATAAAAACGAATACCTCGTTTGATTTATTTAAAAATGTTAATAGTAAACCAACTGCAACCACTTATTTGACGAATCAGATAAAGAGACGTTCGGTTACACATCTAAAATACGTGAATATACGTATATGTAAAATACGTAATACCCACTTGCAATTTGTATTTACTTCTGATTATGTTGCTATTTACGACTCTGAAATAACATGCAAGATGCTGTGTAACATTGGTATGAATTAGCTGAGAGATTTCTAGTGACTTGAATACAAGTAAATTTTAAAATGAGGCAAACGCCATTGTTACGTTTTTTTTTCTTCCGGGTGACACTGTTAGCTCTCGTTTTGCGAGACTTGGAATATGTGATCACAACGTGAGTTACTATTTCAAACGTTTACGCAGTTTATTCCATCTCTCATCTTACCACTCATTTCCCGGTTGAATACGTTCTATTAAAGATTAGGAGGAACTAATAAAAGATAAAATGCATAAAGAAGGAATAAAGTTTACTACGTTGATAGGTTTCTTCCGAATCGAATGCAGAATGCAATGAAATACTGAGTAGACGTTCAGAATGAATTGTATGAATACATGAATAAATAGCTACAATGCATGAATGCATTGAATCATGTATTAAAAAAATATATGTCATGGCCTTCTCATAAGAAAATCAGAATTGTCGGAGAAAAAGATGAAACTTTTAAATTAAAACCAAGTAAAAAAAGAAATTGAATTAAAATAGAGGGGTTTCTGTTTAACCTAATAGATACACTCGCTGACTATGAAGTCAACTTCAAATCCCATCGCCTTATGATTATTTACTCACTGATGCTGTTGCCAAAGGCATTAACTTTCTCTCGCCTATCATTAAAGTAATGTCATGTGTTCAATTAACTGTATACAATGAATCGCTGAGAAAATACATTGGGATCTATATTAATTTATTTATTGCAGACTATTATTCTCATCTTTATTAGTTGTTGTTTCATGACGTTTCGGCAAACTATTCCTTTGGCCTTCGCAATAAATAAATTAATATAAATAATACTCATCTCAATTATGAATTCGAATTAAAATAATACATTTGGATCGGTATATAATTTGATAGAGAGGATCCAATTTCTAAGAGTTCAGAATTATAGGCTTATCTCTTAATTAGCACTAGACGCAAGCCAACTCCAATTGGAAGTGATAGTGCCCCACAAGTGTTATGTATGAGTTACATATAAGGTGTCGTTCATAGAGTATTTATTTACTAAATGAATGCATATAAAATAAATCTCTACTTATGTAGAATTAAATATGTGTATATGTTTACATATTTCTATACAACAACCAATGTTACGCAGCATCTTACATGTTATTTCAGAGTCGTAAATAGCAACATAATCAGAAGTAAATACAACCCTAATTAGCCAGTTATTATGAATACATATTTTAACATTAGTATAGACATTATAGGTTATATTTGGTTCAGTTTAGTTTTATGTAAATACGACCCAAAAGAGGTGGAATCTCTTCTTGAAAATTTAGATCCTTCAGACTTTTTTTTTTTTTTTAATAAAATTTAATATTTTTTTAACTGATCTCTAATAAGTATATCAGACACTAAGTAATAAATATACTCCAAATTGAAGTTTATTCAGAGTATTTAAAACGAGTTTAAAGGGCAATATATGGGAAATCCTATGTTTATTTAATCTCTATTTTAATATAAAATACGTCAATTAAATTTAATACAGAATAATTGTATACAAATTATGTAAAATTCCCTATAGTTCAATTTTTGACTCCCCCGATTATTAAACGTATAAGCTCCGATTATCCTGCACTAGCAAATACTAATCATATCTACCCTAATTAAAATATTCCCTGGCACTGGCATATTCCCTGAAACTGGCATAGGGCCAACCACTTCTCTAGACGAATTCATAATTAAAGGATACTCCAACTTAACATCTAAGTCTGACCTCCAAGATCGTCATGGGCATGGAATATGTGCCTAAATACAAGATGGCTTTCCATGTGGTAGGGATATCTCCAGAGAACACCCTAATTTACCTTACATGTGCTTCCAGGTTGCACTAGCTTACACCACTGCATTTATATTTGCCCTCTATCGCCCCCACAACAGTGGGGTTACTATCTTTAAGAGGATATCTGAGAAAATTGACCACATCCTGTCTGCTCATCCTTCGGCTAACATTCACACTTGCAGCGACTTAAATGTCCATAATGTGGAATGGCTGACTCACTCAAATAAGACAGACGATGAGGGGAGGTTTTGTCATGACTTTGCCATTGCCTATGACCTCACTCAGATTGTTCACAAACCCAACCGTGTGCCCGATACACCCGGTCAATATGCAAGCCTTCTAGACCTTTTCCTCACAACATCCTCTGAACTGTGTTCATGTTCCGTTCTATCTCCTCTGGGATCCCTTGACCACTCTGTTGTAACAGTTAAGATAAAAATGAAATGTTATAAGTCTTCAGACGTACCTCTCCACTGTATTGTATATCAATACTCTATGGCTGACTGGGACAGCTTCCGTACATTCATATCTGACCTACATCTGCATTCCATGTTTAAAAAGGATGTGTCCTCTATAGTATCAAACCTGACCGAATGGTTAATTGTAGGCATAGATCGATTCATACCATCCAAAAAATTCCAACAAAAACCTAACCGCCAGCCATGGTTCTTCCCTGAATGTGCTGCTGCCATTGCGCACAGAAATCACTTTTTCCATAGCTACCAACGTAATAGATGTATGGAGACTAAAGCTGCTTTCAGGACTGCCAGCAACCACTGTAAAAGAGTAATAAAAAATGCAAAAGAGCTATATGCTCAGTTTGTTAAATAAAAGTAGCTGAGCAGCGGCTTAGTTCCCACCAGTTCTGGCAAATACCAAACAGGATCTTGAACAGAAGCATGCGTTCTATCCCAACTATCATCAATGGACCTGAGGTCATCTCGTCAGCATCAGACAAGGCCAGACTATTTGCCAACAACTTTGCAGCTAATTCTACCCTATGCGACAATGACCATCAACTCCCTGCATTTCCTCCTATAACAGACAACACTCTATGCAACATACAAATATCAGTGCGTGAGGTCGCCAAGCTAATCAAGAACCTTGATTCCAGTAAAGCAACTGGCCCTGACGGCATTCCAGTTATAATGCTGAAAAAACTTCAACCAGAACTTGCCCCCATACTTACAAAACACCCTGGAAAACCTCATCAGCAGGTGAAAAGTCATCTCCCTCTCAGTACAGACCAATAAGTCTCCTGTGTGTCATGAGTAAGTTGTTAGAATCCATATTAAATAAAGAAGTAGTCAACCACCTAAACAGAAACAATCTTCTTAGTGATATGCAATATGGTTTCCGCTCTGCAAGACCTACAGCAGATGTGCTAACGGTTATATCACATAGGATTAGTGAATCTCTTGACAAAGGTTTCCTTTCCAGGGCAATTGCTCTGGACATATCGAAGGCCTTCGATAAGGTATGGCATAATATGGGCCTACTTCACAAGATTTCCAGCTACGGTATTACTGGAAATGTTTTCTCAATCATTAAATCATTTCTCTCTGATAGGTTCATAAGAGTAGTGGTTCATGAGCAGAAATCGGACACCCTCAGTATTAATGCTGGATGCCCTTGGGGGTCCATCCTTGGCCCAACTCTCTTACTGATCTACATCAATGATCTCCCAAAACAAATACTTAAATCATTCGTTGACATCTGTGCTGATGACACGACCATCTATGGCAACACATCAAAGGCCGTAAATGACAAAGTTCTCTCTAATTCTCTCTACTCTAATCTTGAGCACGTGGTACAATGGGGGAAGAGGTGGCTGGTCACTTTTAATTCACCCAAAACCAAGCTTCTATCTTTACATCATCAACGCTCTGATCCCCATCTGGCATCAATTGAAATGGATGGCTCTCGTCTTAGGGAGGCTCCATGTTTTGACAAGCTCCTGTGTTTGACCTTTACTCCTGATCTGAAATGGAACACGTACATCAAATCTGTTGCCAGGGACGCTGGGAAAATAGTGGGATCCTTCTACCGCTCCAGAAGATATCTCACTACTGATGTAATTATCTATCTGTATAAAAGCCAAGTACGTCCAAGGATGGAGTACTGCTACCACATCTGGGCAGGAGCTGCTAAAAACAGCCTATCCTGCCTTGACAGAGTACAAAATAGACTTCGTGGCTTAGTGGGGGATGCCTTTTTCTCTTTCCTGCAACCTCTCTCCCACAGAAGAAACGTTGCGAGCTTGTCTTTGTTTTATCGTTATTTCCATGGTAGGTGCTCGTCTGAGCTCTAATCCCTCGTCCCCCCTCGCCAATCTTTCACGAGAAACAGCGGTCTGGTTGAAACTACTGTCAATAATTTTCCCCACTCTTTATCTGTGCCTAAATCAAAACGTAGATTCCATGAGCAAAGCTTCTTTCTTAGAACTGCACGCCAGTGGAACTCTCTGCCTCTTACCTGTTTCCCACCTGACTACAACTTGGACGTCTTCAAGTCCAACATAAACAAACTCCTGAGAAACCGCCCCCTTAAGTAAGACTCTATCAAAACCCCTAATACTAATGATTACTACAATACTATCTCATTGATTACTGTACGCGCAATAACCCTTATCCCTGAGTGGCCTTCGGGCCTTGATAACCGGTGACCCCCCATGTAAAAAAAATATTCCCCCAGCTCCTAACTTTAATAGAAACGTCCACTCTAATAATCGAGTTCAAACAAATTCCACACTTATATTAGTGCCATATCTACATTAAATAATATACGCATTTCTAACCACATATATTCTTTTAATAATGAAGATAATAAACAAGATACCTCTCTAACAACTTTAATCAGAAACCATACATCTAAGAACATTCCATTCTCGATTAAATGATTCAAGATCATATACCATAACTTAAAATTCTGTAGCGTTTGCATCTCGAAGGCTGTTATCATAATTACGTCCCTTCCAAGTAAAAATATAATTACCACCCATAAAAAAACTATTTTGCAGTGCAAACATATAAGGGAATTTAAATACAATCATATTAGTCTAATTTAATAACCCCTAAACCACAGAAATAAGCAATTATAAATAATTCTCTTAAAAAATCTTTTAGAATTTAGATAATTTTAGAATAATTGTTATCCATCGAACTTTATATTTATAAATGTATATTTTCGTAGAAAAGCCATGCCCAAAGTTTGATCCTTTTTTCTGCCTCTTCTAGTTTGATCTTCCTATCTATGACGCTTACAATTGATACTCTCCTTCCTATTTTCTAGACTTGACCATTACCTCTTACTAACCTTTTTATTCACCTCAGTTGTTGCCATTGTTATACATTCACCAGTTTCTTTAGCATCTTATTAAACAGATATAGACATACTTTGACTGCCCTCTAAGCATTCCCACTTCACTTTTAAGCTCATTCAATAATATCTCCCCAAAAACCCCAATTAGATGCTATTTAATGTAAATTACTAGAATTAATAATTCATGAAACACTGTTATTTAAGTTCTAAATTAGACTCTAATCTACCGCATATACCCTAAAAGTTTGTATACAGTCCTAAATGGCCTTACCTGCTCCTTTTAATTACCGCCATAATCGAATAAACTTTTGATTAAACTTTTGATTATTTGATGTATATATCTCCTGTACTTATTTCCATAATTGCTAATTATCTCCTATCCTTAATATATTTATTTAAATACTATCTTCTCTTAGCATTCTAATTCTCATTAATATAAAGCGATACTTTTGAATTTATTTTATGTTTATAATTATACAAACAGTTATAAATTTATTGTATAAACACTTCCATTAATTCATTTTTAACCACATATTATAAAGTTATTCTTAAATATGCTTTATGTTTATAATTATAATGTTATTATATTTAATTTAAATATTGTTATTTTAATCTTATTTTTAACTTCTAATTTCTACTTTTAACAGATGTAGACATAAGTGTGTATGAATAAGCTTTTTTGAGGATTATATGCATTTACTTATGTGTCTATGCTTATGCGAGTGCGTGCATATTTATAATGTTATATTTTCTATATGTATATATGTCTGTCTGTGCAGTACGTATGTGTACATTTGAGTTGCGAACATGCAATTTATGTTCCTTTACTCATAATTATTTATCACCAGACAGTTTTTGGTGGGTGCAGGTCACACTACTAATAAATTGTATGATATCATAAAAACCTAGACACCTCAGAAGCATGTGGACCCGATCTCATCCCGACTGTGCTATTAAAAAATGCTATGTTCAGGTTGCTCCAGTCCTCTCAAAGCTTTACACTAAGTGCCTAAACGAGTCTTGCTTTTCTGACTACTGGAAAACTGCTTCTGTGGTACCAGTTTACAAGAATTCTGGCGAAAGAACTGACCTATTGAATTATCGCACCAGTAGCCTCCCCCCGTTTTTAGCCAAAATATATGAGACCATAATTAATGAAGCTCTAGTCCATCATCTTACAGCTGCTAAACCTTTCACCGACCAACAGTATTGATTTAGCTAAGCCCGTTCTGCAGCAATGATCCAAACTGTAATCTCTGAACGTATATACAATACATTGGGCAAATCAGGTGAAAGTACAGCGGTAACCTTACATATATAAGGCTTTTTACAGGGTTTGGCACGATGGTCTTCTCAGGAAAATCAGATCATCCGGTATTACTGGACGAATATCTAACATTAAATCCTTCTTAAATAAGGGAAGAATTCAGGTTGTCCCCGACGGTCGTACATTTAAACAATATGATATAAATGCGAGTGTACCTCAGGGGGCTATCCTTGGACCTTTATTATTCCTAATATACATAAATTACCTCCCTGATAAAATTGTCTCTGAAATGGGTATATTTGATGACGACACCATGCTCTATAACAGGCACATATAAAATAAACACATATCTAAGGAAATGGCAGAAACAGTAGAGGAACACCTCCAATCTGTAGTAGAATGGGGACAAAAATGGATGGTCACATTCAATGCTGCCAAGACTAAGCTTGTTTCCTTCAATGATTACAAGAAACCTTTTCAACCACCAATAGGATACATTACCTGAAATACTTCTTTCAAACTCCTCAGTTATTAAGAGCATTGCCAGGGCTACTGCGAGGAAGGTTGGCTGTATTTATTTGCTTCCCCACTGAGCAAATTAGGCACAAAGCCGTTTTTAATGTGGAGAGAGACGGGGGAGGGTGAAGGGAACCAGCTCCCGAGAGATGGGAAATGGGAGCTGGATAATGATTTGCCAGCTAGCCTATGTAGGGTGGCCCATACATGGACCAGAAGATTGCCACAAGGGCAATGGTCTTTGATTGCAGCATCTGCCAGTACAGATGGTATTTATTTGCTTCCCCACTGAGCAAATTAGGCACAAGGCCGTTTTTTAATGTGGAGAGAGAGGGAGGGGAAATGGGAGCTGGATAGTAACTGTGGTCGTAGGGTGATCCCTACCTTGACCAAGTTCAGATATGTGGGGTTACCCCCACATATGGTCTTTGCTAGTCATAGCTAGTCTTTGCTTGCAGCATCTGCCAGAACAGATACTACACTTTGATCTTGGCCTGAAGGCCACAAAGGTCCTCCCGCGGGGGGGGGCGAGGATGCTTGGCTCTTTCTTCCGTGCTAGAAAGTTACTTACGCCTGAAAATATCCTGTACCTCTATAAGGCCACCATTCATTCATGTATGGAATATTGTCATATTTTGGCTGGTGCATCCGCTACTAATCTTTCACTTCTGCACAGGGTTCAAAAGGGAGTCGCTAACCTTATAGGTCCTGAACTGTCACCTAGGCTTCAGTCTCTGTCCCATCGATGAAATGTTACATCCTTGTGCCTGTTCTACAAGTGGATGCTCCGACGAACTTTAAGCCCTTGTATCCCCTCGACAAGCAGCAAAATCCCACCCTTCCATAGTAAACATCCCTTAGATGTAAGAAGGCCATCTACTCTAATATTTTCTTCCTCAGAATTGCTAGACTTTGGAACTCCTTTCGGGGTTCCTGCTTTCCCATCTGGACTGATATGCAGAAGTTCAAGTGATATGTTAACAGACATGTTGCTGCTCAACTCCCTACACAGCAACACTGACACTTATGACTCTGATAGTAACCCCCTACATCAAAGTAGCAATATAGCTTGTTTGGGGTAAAATGGAATTTAAAAAAAAAGTTATTTATTGCCAGTCAGTGTATGGTAGGTGCAGGTCACAGTACTAATAAGATAGTTATCGCCAGATAGTGTATAGTGCGCAGGTCACAACACTAATAAGTCAGTTATCACCAGATAGTGCTTGGTGGGTGCAGATCAATATACTAATAAATTAGTTATCGCAAGCCCGTGTTTGGTCGGTGAGGATAACAATACAAAGTTTCTAATTGCCAGCCAGTGTATGGTGGGTAGAGATAACAATACTAATAAGTTATTTATCACCAGCCAGTGTATGGTGGGTGCAGATCACAATACTAATAAGTTAATTATAGTTAGCAAGTGTTTGGTCGGTGCAGGTCACAATAATACGTTAGTTATCGCCAGCCAGTGTATATCGGTGCAGATCAAAATATTAATGTCATTTATCCCCAGCCAGTATTTTATTTCTGTTTTCTCGTAATAATATATCTCAAGCAGTTATCCATATTTGTCTACGATTATTGATGTTATATTAACTTTCTACATCTTCCATAACCCTATTCAGCTTTCTGCCCAGTTCTTCCTTTCTCAATCTCCTTAATATTCACCCTGTTATCTGCTGGATGGCGAACTTTGCCGTCTAGCAGGAATTTTCCTGCTTGTTAAATATGATACGAGGTCTTATTGTTTGTATAAGTTTATATGTTTGTACGTCTATGTCCCATAACATTTTATGATTTTCACTTTCAAGTACTGCTACCAGCTTGTGCTTGTACAATTTTTCTTTGTATTCAAGATTCAGTTACTTGCATAGTTCTGTTCCATCGTGATGAAAACTTAATTATAAAGTAGAATTTCTCATTTGGATGTCGGATGTAATAAACGTAATTATACTAATTGTGACACGTAAATAATCCCGCAACAGGCCGTTGTAGAATAAGATTAAAAGTTGTCATTTGCTATTCAAATGAAATATTGCCACTTAACCTACAGTTCGTAGCTTCACACTGCCAACCATCTGCGAATCTATAAATTAACTATTTGAAGGGCCCAGTGCTCTTTGTCCGGTTGTCTTCATTATGAAATACTACAACCAGTGAAGATTTTAAGTTGCAATGTCAATCTAATTTTTCTAAGAGGTGATCACCTGAGCGAGATAGAATCAGGAACTTGTTCAAAGGGCAAATCAATAGAGAAGTATCCGCTGACAGCAAATATTGGCTGAACATCAAGTTTAGTCGATTGGAACAATGGCGAATGTTATATATTTTATACAAATTAATCTTTGACATTTTCTATCAAAACTATTCACAATGGGTTTCAAGCATGCATACGCAAACAGATGATGAATTGAATAAGAATAAAACATATGTATGCATATATATATATATATATATATATATATGTATATATATATATATATATATATATACTATATATGAATTATGTTATGTTATCAAAATCAGATTTTTGAATGAAGAAATAAGGACGCAAGTGAATCTGCTTGAAAAATTACTAGAATACCCGTCCTAGGACGAGTAAAATTAACACCTCGAATCAAACTTTTATGAAATATTTTCTGTGCGCTGAGGAAAATTAAAATCAAAATATCATACTACTCTATGTTATTCCAATTTTGATTAAAACCCATTTATCATTTTAATTTTAAGAAAATGTATGAAATCTATGGCTTAAGCTTTAAAGATATGACGGTAAATTTGCCTGACTGACGTCTAATGTATCAGATTTAATGCAAATTTTTCAAATGAGAAGTTGTGCCAATATTATGGCGCATAAAACCTTTAAAAAATATAATAAAATAACTGAAATTTGGAGAATAATTATTAGTTAAAATTTAATACTTACATAAATTTTACAAAAATCAGAGTTCCACTACCTCTTTTCTGTTTTACACTATCATAGCCAACAAGGCAAATTAGGCAGGGAATAAATATATATCTATCCATATAAGTGAAAGTGTCTGTCTGTCTGTGTACATTTACGTACAGGATAACTTTGTCAATTTTCAGTCTATAGATTCAAAATTTGTATATACAGGTGATTGAGATTTGGGGAAATCTTTGTAATCGGTTTTCGACCGGAAATTTGGCTGTTGAAGGGTCAAAATTAAACGATTTGGCCATTGAGAACACTATCAAACTTCTCCGACAATTTTGTGTCTAAACACTTGAAATTTTAGATATAGGTTCCTCGATCATGGATCTAACTTAATAACTTGATTTGAGCCCAAAACAATAAATGTTAAGGGGTCATAATAGGTATCAAAGTTTTAAAAAATTTGACTGCTGCGGTGTCTACCAAATTACTCAGACATTTTCTGGTCTAAACATTTGAAATTTTACATAAAAGTTATTCAGAGATAGGGAAAGCTTTTAATCGGTTTGGGTCGAAAATATATATATGTTTGTTTGCATGTCTGTCTAAAACTTTCGACAGAGGCGACGGATTTTCACAAGATCAGTATTGTTTTGGATCTCGGCCTTTCAAACGACGAGTATCGAAAAGTTTGCTAAAAACATTAATTTCTTCACTTTCAACTAGGCACCTTTCGCCGATATTTTCGAAAGTCATCCCCTCTTTTCGATTGTCTAGCCTTAATTTAAACCTACGTCACTTCCAGTTTGGCGGTGATTGTAACAGTAAAGGCGTCACGTTTTTCCCGTTCTTTTCCTCCTTCGCGGTACGGGCTAGAGCCTGCCTTCCAACTACCATTTTTTTTTTTTGCTCAACATACACCTCCAAACACCCGGGCAACGCCGGGCTCCCAGGCTAGTGATAATATAAAACGGACATATGTAGTGAAAATTGCAGACAAAGCAGCGCTATTCACTTTTAGCCATTAACATTCATTAAGGGTTTGGAAGATAGAGAATTTGGAAATATGAAAAAATAGATTGACATATTTTGATTCCGGTAAAAGTAAGCTGAAAAAAAAAAAATGGACGCTTATGATTTCTAGTGCTGTTTTTATTTGAATAAATATGTAAAAAATGTTTTCAAATTGTTTACAATAACAATAATAAACAAATTTTAGTCTTTGGAATCCACAATAAATCGCAGGGACAATGTACAACATTTCTTTTAGAATTAATTCATTTTTTTTTATTACGCTGCTATCGGTAAAAGAATAATCTGAGCGAAGGACGGAGGTTTGAACGACAGATTTAATCTTAGACTAGCAGGGCTACCCGGCATTGCTCGGGACCGTATAAACAATGAGAAAATTTAAGTTGATTTTGAATATAATTGTTATTCTTTGGAGAGAGGAATTTTGAATGTCTATATATCATTTGCTATTTCGAGCAAAAGAATATTTTACCTACCCTAGAACTGCTATTACACCTATGAAATAAGTATATCTTCCCTATGATAGGCAGTTTACAGAATATATATGAAATAATTTTACCATTTTGGGACGGGTAATTTACAGCACATATTTAAAATATGTTTACCTACCTTCGGACGGGTAATTTATATACATATGTGAAACAATTTAACATACTCTCGACAGGTATTGTACAGCATATATGAAATAATTTCTTTTCCCACTGAGGGTACCATAATTTTAAGAAAATTGAACTCATTTTTAGAAGATGGATCATTAGGATTTCCAAATACATACATATATCCATTGTGTTGGTTAATGAGTTCGCAACCCTTGCTTCAGCATAAATTTCAACATTACTGCGTTTCTTTCCTTCTTCAGTATCGGCAATATTATTGTAAGAAAAATTATGTCATTTTTGTGAAGATGTCTCAGCAGGATTTTGAAATCAATGCATAAATGCATTGACAAAGTTAAATGATTAGACAACCCTTGCTTCATTATCAAATTCACCATTACTCTGTTTCATTTTTTTCCCACTACCGACAACATAAATTTTTGGAAAAAAGACGTCATTTTTGGAAGATTACTCAGCTTAGTGGTTAGGCAACTCTTGCTTGCAAAATTCAACATTTCTGTGTGCTTTCCCTCCCTACTATTGACACCATCATTTTAAGTGAAATGATATAATTTCTGGATAATAACTCAGCAGGTTTTCCAAATAATTACATAACTGCATTGACGCGAATGATGATTAGGCAACTTTTACTTTACCACAATTTTCAATATTAATGTAGTTCTCCCCGCTTTCTACCACAACCACGAAGAACACATTAGTAAGAGAAACCATGTCATTTCCGGTATATGATACCATAGTTATTCGATATTTTTTAAATATAACATTGTGGGAGATTGCATAGTGACCCCAAAATGGACATTACCCCAGCCCCACCCCAAAAGTTAAGAGCACGTTAAAAAGCAAAATAATCATGTGTCTTTCTACTCACCACTACAACTGTGACGTCATTCCCCAAAGTTAACATTGAAAATTCAGAAAAATATTGCTAACCGCCTAGAGAAACTGATAAATTGTCTGGGCTGATTATTTCATTACAAACAGACCAATCAATTAACTCACATTGCATAATTTTTCATAATTCTTGGATATGTTATTAATTTCGATAATCATTTTTCATAATTGTAACCTACATTATCGCGCCCCCCCGATAATTTTTTTATATATTCTCTTGGTTGATTATTTCATTAAAAAAACACAAATGGATTTATTCACATTTAATCATCTTTCATAATTCTTGAATATGTTACTAATTTCGACATTTTTATCAAACAATTAACTTACATTTCATCATTTCTAATAATTCTTGGATATGTTACTAATTTCGACCATCATTTTTCATAATTTAAACCAAAATTATCGCCCCCCTCCCAACGAAAATTATAACGTTGATATATTGTCTGGGTTGATTATTTCATTAAAAACGCACCGATGGATTTATTTACATTTCATCATTTTCATAATTCTTGGATATGTTACTAATTTCGACAATCATTTTTCATAATTTAAACCAAAATTATCGCCCCCCTCCCAACGAAAATTATAACGTTGATATATTGTCTGGGTTGATTATTTCATTAAAAACGCACCGATGGATTTATTTACATTTCATCATTTTCATAATTCTTGGATATGTTACTAATTTCGACAATCATTTTTCATAATTTAAACCAAAATTATCGCCCCCCTCCCAACGAAAATTATAACGTTGATATATTGTCTGGGTTGATTATTTCATTAAAAACACACCGATGGATTTATTTACATTTCATCATTTTCATAATTCTTGGATATGTTACTAATTTCGACAATCATTTTTCATAATTTAAACCAAAATTATCGCCCCCCTCCCAACGAAAATTATAACGTTGATATATTGTCTGGGTTGATTATTTCATTAAAAACACACCGATGGATTTATTTACATTTCATCATTTTCATAATTCTTGGATATGTTACTAATTTCGACAATCATTTTTTATATTTGTAACACACATTATCGCCTCCCCCTTAATAACATAACTTTGATATATTTTTGGGTGTATTATTTCATTACGAACAGACCAATCATTTAACTCACATTTCATCATTTTTTATAATTCCTGGATATGTTACTAATTTTGACATTCATTTTTCATAATTTTCACCCACATCATCGCCATATTAAATAGGTTTTCTAAATAATAACTTTATTATTTCAGCACAATCCGTATTCTGTATGTCAGTTTCTTATTAATAAATTGCTAGGTGAAAGTACAAAATAGTTTTAAAAACCTCCTCATATTAAGATTGGCTTTCTAAATAACGTTAATATTACTGAACGGTCGTTATGCTTCATATCATTGTTTTAATTTATAAAATTGTTAGGCGAAAGATACCTTTCTTTCTCCATATTAAGAATGCCGTTTTAAATAATAACAGCACGCTCCGTATCCTGTGTGCTATTTTTCAATTTTTAAATTGTTAGATGAAAGTGCAGAATAGTTAAAAACCTACGCTCCCCATATTAATAATGGATTTCTGAATAATAACGCAATTATTTCAGCACGGTCCGTATTCCGAATGTCAGTTTCACTCCCCCTCTTTTAAAAATATATATGAAATAAAGTAAGCATAAAATTGTAAATTGCTTCGACCATTTCCTGGACTGATTCGATATCACCCCATCACTTAAAAATAGATATGAAATTGAGATCGTAAACTGCTTCAACCATTTCGGGACTGACTCTATGTAAACCCCCCTCTCTTACAACTAAATATGGAATAAAGGAATGTTGAGATCCTAAACAGCCTCAGCCATTTATGGGGCTGACTTCATATCCTACCTGTCTCTTATAAATATATGTAAAACAAAGTAATTTTGAGATCATAAACTGCTTCAGCGGTTTCTGGGCCTGACTCCGTATCCCTACTCCCCCTTCCTTTAAAATATATAAACTAAAGTATTTTTCAGATCGTAAACTGCTTCAGCCGTTTCCGAGATTAACTCCATCCCCGCTCATTCTTAAAATATAGTCTGTGTCGATTATTTTGTATCTTTTCTTTGTTTTTTTAAGGAGATAATGCCTGGTAGGAAACTATATCATGCTTACTTGGTCTTTTTGCTAAGATCAAAATGTAGTATCTGTTCTGGTGCAACATTTTAGCGACCATATCTCCCCCCACCTATTTGTTTTTAAGGAGGATATAATGCCTGGTGAAAACAGCTTGGTTGCTTGGTCTTCATGACTGAGACAATTATTTTAAATACTTAGGAGAAAGTAAAGAATAGTAAAAAACATACTCTACCCTACCCATATTAAGAATGGCTTTCTAAATGTTATTTCAGCACGGTTCGTATTCCATATATTATTTTCCACCTTCTCCATCTTAAAAATATATATGAAATAAATATGAGATCGGAAAATAAAAGATATATAGATTTACAAATTCAAAACCGCAGGTAAAATTTACGTATGATTTCATTCTTATTTATTAATACAAACAATAAAAAATAAAATAAAGAGTTCGTGTTATCAGATAAAATTGAAAACATCTTGCGTTCCAGCCTAACGTTGTGTTCTCTATTAAGTGTGCGCATGCGTATGGCCGAAAAAATGTCTGCTCGATGTTAATGTACATTTTACATGTAAATTTGCCGATGTCTGTAAGCGTTATTCATGCATGTAAACAAAAATTTTATTCCTTATAAACCACCATTGTTTAATGAATAGTATTTCCTGAAAATTTCAGTGTCATGTGACCAATAGTTTATGAGTTTACCTGTTGGATATTTACATACACATACTTGTGCTGTTTTATTTATATAGAAGAAGATGAGATTCGGACGTTGAAAGATGGAATGTCTTTTTTTAATAGAGTTTATCGCATTTATATCCTATCTGTCCGTACATACTTAATATTCTAAAAGACAGAAAGTTACATGTCAGATTTTCAAAGCCTAACGTAAATAGCATTTAAGCAGACAAACAAACTTTGTCAGTGTTGTACCCAGTAATTAGCAACAGAATAATGTACCAGGCTACAATGTATATAAAAATTACTCAGTACAGTAGTGACTACCGAAAAAAGTAGTCTGGTGAACTGAACCACATGACCTATAGTGTAGCGGCATCTATGCAAAGAGAACTCTTTAGCATATATATATATATATATATATATATATATATATATATATATATATATATATATATGTGTGTGTGTGTGTGTGTGTGTGTGTGTGTGTGCGTGCGTGTGTGTGTGTGTGTGCAGTTAAATGGCTGGTAAATAGCAAAACAAAATGAACCAAATACAATAAGTTAAAATTCAGCAAGAATTCGTCACTGTCAACTTTCTCTCACAACTTCCAGTACGTGTTCACCCTCTTCCTCTGCCAACAGGCATTCTATTAGAAAACTGACCCCATTCTATTTGCATACGTGTGCAGTGGAAGATGAGATCTCGTGAGATTCCATGAGACTATACCTCATAAATCGATGGCTGCCATCTTTAATTTTTCTTTCTCTCAGATCCCATCCGAAGATAAGTTATATGACCGCACAATACACACACACGCAGGCGTTTTCTTCATGTGGTATGGTGGACGTGGTCGTTTGTTGCGGGCACTCCTACAAAGGAGGATTGGCTGGACTACTTCATCTTCATAGGAGCTATCAGAAGATGCGGTGGAACCATTGGCATCAGCGTTAGGGCGTACAGTCATATCATCAGACTGGACCTCTTTATCTTCAACCGAGGTCTCAGAAGGGGTGCTGGAACTGTCAGCGTTGGGGTTCGCAGTTGTACCATCGCGGGGAATAGGACGGATCCACAGGTCATCGTTGGATGATTCACTATTACTGCTACTCGCCAACTGGTTCGTATTCAGGACAGGCCGGATATCCTTCACATGGCGTGGAGTACCATCGACTAGCACGGCTTGCTCACTGATAATGCTAATGATTCGATCTCTTTGAAAGCTGTTGGTGCATCGATTATTGGGAGGCTTTACCCAGACAGTGTCGCCTAACTCATACAGCCCTCGGGTTTCATGCCGATCAGGCAGACGGGCGTCAATGTCCTTGATGAAACTCGATAGAAATGGATCGCATTGGTGGGTACGCTTACAGCAGTCATGCTATCCTGTGGAGGTGCATTATATCTATAGACGCCTCTGCGATCGTGCATTGTTTCTTACTCCGATCCTCTTCACGCTTCGATGGCACCGCTCTGCTATGCCGTTGCCACTTGGTTCATATGCACATCTTTGTCTGAGCTGGGTTTCCTACTCGTCTACGAAACGTCTGAACTCCCCACTGCAGAAAGCCGTGTCATTGTCTGTGAGGATCTCTTCAGGCGGCCCCTTTCATAAAATATGGACTCCAATTCACGGATAACACTGGAAAAATTCTGTCTTATTAACGGGCGCCAGATCGCAAACCTTGTCGGTCCACAATCGATTAGGGTGAGGAAGTGCTCGCTGCCGTAGTGGGTTATGTCCATCCCCAGTTGGCTCCAAGTCGCGTTTACTTCTAGCTGACCTTTCTGCCATCTGGCCGGGGCGGGATCGATTGACTAGCATGTTTGGCATTCCTTGACTACCGCTTTCACTGCACTTTTGGACACCGACGGATTGGACAACTGCACAAAATAACATGTCCGTCTTACTCCGGGGTGTCCACTGAAGTGGTGTATCTTCCTGATTTCATCCGCCACCTCAACAGAAGCGGCACATAATGGTACTGGCTCGGCTTTCTTCTTCATGGTGTCATACCATCTCTGTGGCATCCAAGTGAGCCTATCAGCAAGGTTGCAATTTGAAGTGACCAGTACCGCATCCACATACAGGTTTTACTCTGTTATCAGCTTTTTTACGGTCTCCAACCTCCGTCTGATCACATCTTGCTGGCTGCCTTAGTGCGCACCCTGGTCTTGCCTGTCAGTGTGTCTGATATCCAGTGATACACACATAATGAAGCTGTGTGTATACGTAATTTCCTGACTTTCCACATCGAGCTCTGCCAGGTTGATATGAGCAGCGTCATTCGCCGGTCGCGACCAGCAGGCGTCCTCAATCGCAGCACCATACTTCTCCAACAGCACACCAGTTGCCAGAGAGCTCGCATTCACTCACACGTTCAGTTTGTCTCCCTGCACGCACCCACTCTCATTTGGCGGGGTCATCCTGCTTTACCCTTTGCGATGGTCTCCTTCACCATGCAAACCAACGGATCGTCGGCTGTTTCATCATCCCAGCCTTTGGTGACTGCGCTTGCTCTCCTTTTTATGATGCCTGTTGCCATGCGAGTCCATCCACACACTGGTAGGTTCCCCACAAGTTTTCCACACAGAGAGAATATTGCTCGCTTCATGAAGACATCGGGCACTTCAGGAACTGCAGTTCCGCGCCTCTATTTCAAAGTCCCTAGCTCCTGTTTTTCCTCAGGATTAAGCTGTTGATATACCGCAAAAGCCCCGCCGGACAGACGTAGAGGAATCACATGTTCAATATTCTTCACACTAGACAACAGAAAATATAGTTCAACCTTCTTCACCCAGTCAAGTGCCGGGGTCGAGCCATCGAATTCTCGTATTAATTTGAGGTCGAACTTGTCCCTCATTACGCCGAAATAGCTTGCAGTTAAATGGACTGGTAAACAGCAAAACAAAATAAAATAAATACAATAAGCAAAAGTTCAGCTAGAATTCGTCACTGTCAACTTTCTCTCTCAACTTCAAGCACGTGTTCACTCCCTCTGCTAACAGGCATTTAATTAGAAAACTGACCCCGTTCCATTTGCATACGTGTACAGTGGAAGATGAGATCTCGTGAGACTCCACGAAACTATACCTCATAAATCCATGGCTGCCATCTTTAATTTCTCTTTCTCTAAGATCCCATCCGAAGGTAAGTTGTATGACCGCACAATACACACACACACGCGCGGGCGTTTTCTTCTTTGATTATTACATTCAACTCTACAATATACATATGCACATTTACCCACATATATATAAACATATATACACGCATATATATAAACATATGCACACAAACATACAGTTGTGCGCAAAAGCATTCGACCCCTACCAAAATTGTCTTATTTCTTTGAATGGATACTTCAATAATCTTTAAAACCTTCTTTAACGACTAAGTTCGAATAAACTGTATAGTTTTCAACAAAAAATAATAAAAAGTAATTAGTGCTTGATAATATAAATAAATTTATTTACAAAAATAAAAAATATGGGTGTTGCAAAAGTATTCGACCTCTTTTCATTAATACTTGGTTGAAGCTCCTTTGACCTTGATTACTGCAAGTAAACGTTTCCTATAACATCTAACGAGACTTCTACATCTTTCCACTGGAATTTTAAGCCACTCTTCTTGACAGTACTGTTTTAATTCAATCAAATTAGATGGTTTTCTTTTATGTACCGCAATTTTTAAATCATGCCATAAGTGCTCAATCGGATTTAGGTCTGGAGACTGGGAAGGCCATTCTAGAACTTTCATCTTATTATTCTTTAACCATGCCTTAGTGCTCTTTGAAGTGTGTTTAGGATCGTTGTCCTGTTGAAAGGTATACCTCCTCCCATGCCCCAACTGGTTCGCAGACGGAACAAGATTTTCTTTCAGTATGGACTGATATTTTACTGAATCCATTCTTCCATCGATTATGGTTAATCTTTCAGTTCCATTTATACTGAAACAGCCCCACACCATGATTGATCCACCTCCATGCTTAACGGTTGGAACGGTATTCTTCACATTATAAGCAGTATTTTCTTTTCGCCAAACATAGCGTTGCTGGTTGCGTCCAAATAGTTCCACTTTCGTTTCGTCTGACCAAATTATATTATTCCAGTAATCAATAGGCATTTCTAGGAACTTTTTTTTGCAAAATTTAATCGAGCCTTTTGATGAGCTTTGGAAAGTAAGGGCTTCCTTCTGGCAATACGTCCATGCAATCCGTCACGATTTAATGCCCTACGAATAGTTGACAAGTGTACATCTGAGCCAGCATTCTTCAAATCGTTCTTCACGTCCTTTAGGTTAGATTAAGAGTCTATTGAAACTTGTATAACAATTTTCCTAGCCCCACGTGTCGTAATTTTTCTTGGACGACCTGATCTTGGAAGACTTGATACAATCCCTTTTACTTTCCATTTTTTGATAATGGACATAATAGTCGACCGTGGTATAGAAAAAACGTTTGGAAATTTTTTTATAACCTTCTCCAGACTGGTAGACATCGATTACTTTCTTTTTAATGTCTTCAGAGTACTCTTTGTTCTTTGTCATAGTTGCAGATTTGTTGACGTTGAAAAAGATTTTTTTTTACTTGAAACAATTATTCAATCATTCAATATGGGATTGAAGTTCAATTTGAACTGATTTTAGATTCAGTAGAGTCATAAATATTATTTATAGGAAATAAATACAAGGTCAGACTAAAATAATAAACTTAATGACGCTTTTATTTAAACTTTAAATTAAAGGGGTCGAATATTTTTGCAACATCCATATTTATATTTTTTGTAAATAAATTGATATATATTATTAATCTCGAATTACTTTTCCTCATTTATTGTTGAAAAATATACAATTTATTCATAATTAACCGTTAAAAGGCGTTATGAAGATGTTTGAAGTATAGATTCAACGAAACAAGAAAATTTAGACAGGGGTCGAATATTTTTGCGCACAACTGTATGTACACACAATATATATATATATATATATATATATATATATATACATATCACAAATAAACACACACACATACACACACATATATATATATATAAATTTGTCATTGCTTGATACTTTTCTTTGTTATTTTTTAAAAATAAATATGTAAAAATTGTTTTCAAATTATTCACAATAAAAATAATAAACGAATTTTAGTTTTAGAATCCGTGATATACCGCGATGCTTATCTTTTAACATAGGGACCATGTTCTTTGTAAATTAATGTTTTTTCTTTTATTAAATTAAGTTTTAAGAAAGTTTAATCTAAGTAGAAATTGTTATTTTTTCTCTTTTTCAGTATATTTAAAAAAAAAGTAATTTTCATTCTTCTTTCTGAATCTCTTATTCATTATCGACAGTCTGTCTATACAGATTTTGCTGAATTTGCCTATTTTTCATGACGCCATTATTTTAGTTAACAGGTGTTGTTTCTCTGTGGTAGTAGTACGGTCCAGTCAGTTGTAAATATAACATATTTTAAAATAATCATCTAAAACAAAAATAAAACATCAACAAAAGTTATAAATCATCTTGCTGGTGAGATCTGCCTTAACTTTTATCTGTCTCATGACTTGTCACCTTCCATACACGATTTGCTGATAATGGCTGTCATCAACTACCTTTGATCTTTTTTCACTTCTGTTCTTTAATCATGTCCAATTTCCACTTCTCTATTGGGTTCGTCTGATTATGCTGTTGCTGGTGTTGAGATTAATTTTTCCGTTAAGTCTTCAGTTCATTGTTCCTTCCATAAGAAGACGGTTATCCACTGAAAGGCTGATTGGGATGGAAATTGCAGCTTCCTATGTGACGTTCGACCAGGTCCTATCATTTTACGTCTCCGAATGCTATTGCTAACGAGGTTACTGACTGGCTTCTTGTTGGAATTGACACATTCATTTTCCATCGTCAGTTTCAAAGCAAATATCATTCTCCTCCCTGGTTTTCAGTTATTTGTGCTTCTGCTACTGTCATCGTAATCATTACATCAATCAGTATATTCGGGATTGTTCTGAGGCTTCTAGACAATTCAACAGAAAAACTAGCAATTCCTGCAAGAGAGCAATTTCTGAGGCTAAGTCTAGCTATTCGCAAAGGATTCATAACTCAAAATATTGGCTCGCGTGATCTTTAGAGAATAGTGTTATTAATAGTGGCAAGTCTGCTATTCCCCCTCTTTTTAATAGCATCCAGGTCATTTCATCTTTTAATTTAATGATCTGTTTGCTCTTCTTTTTGCTGACAATTCTATCGATGATCCTGGTGCTGTTTTTACAGATTTTAGTTCAAAAACCAACCAGACCCTTGATTATGTAATTATGACTTCAAATATTATTCCTAGAATTCTTGCTGGTCTTGATAAATCTAAAGAAAAATATATGTGAACAAGAATATCCCCTCTCTCTCTCTTTCTACTGAAAGCGTTATCTAACTAACAGGGGCCGTTCACTAGTTAGAGAGATAGTGATGTTTCTCTAAGTGTTGCTAGCAGATAACGGCGAAACGAAATAATTACGGTGTAGCACTAGAGGCGTAGACTAAGAAGTAATACCCCCGGTGATCACTGGGGAAGTGAAACTAGAAAATTATTAGTGTCTACTACTATCTCTAAGAATGTCGTAACTGTGAGAGTGAATTGGAGTGGAGAAATTGTAGCAATTTACGAATGGTTATTAAATCGAATGATTATTAGCGGAAAACATGCATAAAATATATGCAGATAGCGTAGCCATAATGAGTTAATATCTGCCCATAGTGTTCTATTTGCTATGGTGTTTATTGTAGGCGGGAATAAATGTTTCCTATTTTATTAATATAGAGATAAATCCAAATTTTCATAATTGTGTGTAAAATGTTAAACAATATAAGTACTAATATATATTGATATACATTTATCTATATGCATGTGTTTATATACTTGAGAATACAGAATTAACTCTGAAAATAACTGATGATTAGGAATTTCAAAATACATCTAACAGGTGTAATTTGATCAAATGTGAACTATATTTAGCTTTCTTTTATGCAAAAAGGGTAAGCCCCCTCCCATGAAAATCCTGACAAGGTCAGCTTTTTGGTAATTATAACAAGAGATTTTCTATTCCAATTAATAAATGTTCCGAAAATTTCAGTTTTTGAAGCATTTGAAGGGAATTTTACTAAGAGGACAATATGGCCACACCATCCCATTTAAAAATTCAAATATATAAGATTTGATCCAAAATGGTCTTTGATCAAAATTGGAATACTGATTCTGAATAAAGGGTTTAGCATTATATGCTGATTTTAATATTCGTAAAAGCACATAAAAGTGGGGCAAAACTGTTGTTTCTAGAGAATGTATTTCCCTCATTCTGGGATCGGTATTCCTTTAGTAATCTTATAACGAAAATGCGATGAATTGATTGTTAATCAATAACTTCCCAAATTATGAGCTTAAGTTGATATAAATAAAAATATCATATTTTATCAAGAAAATTACCGCGAGAAATAAATGATCGGTTGAGATCTACTCTTTACCAAAGTTTTATCAATAGTTGCTGAGCTATGACCATTTATATTCAGAATACACTAGAAATACCCGTTGAATCAAACTACCATTGTTTATTTAACCTTTATTCAATAAACTGAAATATTTGTTACACAATTCTTCTTGCATAACTGAAAATATTAATAACTAATACCTTTACGAGTTTTATATCGCCATATTGCTTAAAAGAATGACGGACGACACTTTTGTATGGGTGGAGTAGGTGGACGTTGATCTCCCGATTTCGCTAGCCAGGCATTTTCTGTCAAGCCTATAACAGGACGGTTAATGTAACATTTAAATACATTTAAATTAGTCGATGGTTGTTGAATCAATATACAGTTTAGAAATATACATAGACATCTTAGTTGGGCAACGTATTCAGTTAAGTACAAATTACGGCTCATTAAAATAATGAACAAATTGTTTCCAAACATGACTTAATCTTATAGCTCAGTAATATTTTAGCATGCACGTAAAATATAATACATCGACCAATAAGTCTCGGCTCTAACAAATAAAACAAGTTTTAAGCAACAATCAACTTTATTGACCACCGTATTTTTCTTCTAGGGTGTTAAACTAATGTCAACACTTCTCTAACAACTTGATGTGTTTAAAATATATTATAGAATAAAAATACGTAAGATAAGTGGAATACACTATATTTTCCCATATTATTCGATCATTGAACACAAATCTCTTTTCCTAGAGTATTATTTGGCGATCTGAAAACAACCAGTCCTTTGCTGGGAGCCATACCTGGAGAATATTGTGTGTTGAAACAAGTCAGAGTGCAGTTCACATAGTTTTGCTATCGTTATAATAAAATTGTGTCACGGTTCTTTGTTTTGGTGAAATAGCACATTTGCGTTTTCATTTGTTGCGATTTCTCCCTTCAGACGCATATAGTATTTTCATACTATATAATATTCGCCGTTGATTGTTAATTCATTGATCACGGTGATCGATTAACAAAATATCGTGTATGACACAAAATACGGCGGCCAAAACTTTTGCTTACTGATGTTTGTATGTTTGGCAGTTTTAGACAGGTTTTCCCCGATGTTGTCCACTCAACTGACTGCTAATTTAACCTCACAGTTAAATGATGGTTCAATGTTTCATACATTGTCACATACTGATGTAAAAAAAAAAAAAATACACGGTTTGTTACGTTAAAACAGTTACAAACAACGCTAAATTGTTGTTTTTGATCGTTTACGAGCAAATACGAACTCACTTATACAGCTTTCGTATTGACAAGCGTTTATGGTGAATACGTCGCTTTCTGATATCCTCAAATCCTCTGCTATTTCACGCAATTACAATTTACGAACAACCGAAACCGAATTTTAGATTTTCCATAGATTTTTTTTATTTAGTAGTAGCTTCACTTAAATGGTAAGTAATAATTCGATTGAGTTCAAAATTTAATTCGCGTGTAATTTAAAGATTATTAATAAAGTTTTCAATTAGTGGCAGCATCTATATGCCAGAGCAGAGGGACCTGATAACTGATATGTTAAAAACCTTTATTTAATAAACATTAAATCATTCATATTCAGTTTAATACTAAATTGTAAGCTCAAATCAACCTCTCTCTTTCTCTCTCACACCCCCTCTCTCTCTCTCTCTCTCTCTCTCTCTCTCTCTCTCTATATATATATATATATATATATAATTAGTTTTCGATCCTAAGTTATAATTGGTTAAAGTGTAGTCGTGATTTTCATTTATTTTGTTGCGTATGAGAGATATTTTAGTATTAGGTTAGTGCAAAAATGTCGTCTTTTGACGTTCAACTTCAAAAGATCATAACTCCTTTCATGATAAACCTTATTAATCGAAATAAAAACCATTAGAATTGACACATATTTGCCAACGAGAACCAAGTTTATTTATCCCATTAGCATATAAATGCTGAGTTCTGGAAGCGATAAAATCATTGAAGGCCGATTCGGCATCATCTCGGCTTTTGAAGTATTTTTCGAGCAGGAAAGTGTCGAAATGCTTGAAAAAGTGATAATCAGTGGGCAAGAGGTTCGGTGAATATGGCGGATGAGGCAGAGTCTCGTAGCCCAATTCGTTCAGCTTCTGCAGAGTCATTTGAGCAATATGTGGGCGAGCGTTGTCATGGATGAGAATTGGTCCCTTTATGTTGACCAATCTGGGGAACATACGTTGGAACTTCTGGTGCACTTCGTCAATTTGTCAGCAGTACTTCTCTGCCGTGATCGCTTTGCCCAGATTGAAGAAACTGTGATAGATGAGACCGGCCGCAGACCGCCAAACAGTCACCATAACCTATTTTTTGTGCAATTTCGGCGTCGGAAAGTGTTATGGATCTTCTCTAGCATCCAGCCACTGTGCCGAACGTCATCGGTTGTCGTAGAGGATCGACTTCTCATCACACGTCAAAATCCGTTCGAGAAATGGGTCATTTTTGTTGCGCTGAAGAAGCGTAGAAGACACCTCAAAACAACGATTTTTTTTATTATTGTTCAATTCATGCGACCCCTATTTATCCAACATTTTTTACTTCCCTATTTGCTTTAAATGGCGAATGACTGTTGAGTGATCGACCTCGAGTTCAACAGGAACTTCTCGTGAGGTTTTGCGGGGATCGGCTTCAATTAAGACTTTCAAATGTTCATTATCAACCGCAGTCGGCCGGCCGCGACCGTCTTCATCTTCGCGGTTCTCGTCACCATTGCTAAATGTCTTGAACCACCGCTGCGCCAAGCGTTCGTTAGTGGTTCCTGGGCCAAACGTATCATTAATATGACGAGCTGTCTCGGCAGCTTTTCGGCTTATTTTGAACTAGACAAGAAAATCGAGCGAATTTGAATTTTGTCCATGATGTCGAAAAGCCTGAAAAAATGAATGAAGAGATTGAAACGGTAACGAATAACACGATTCGATAGAGCGAAAAACGCGCTTAAAAATAATGTATGACCTGAATATATATATACCAATGAATTAATTCAGAAATCGTATATAAAAGTAACATATGTGAGAAAACGATATTGTTTTTGCACCAACGTAATGTTTTCTGTTTTTTTTTTCAATCGCTTAGAGACAACATGAAAATATCTCGTCTACTTCTGATACAAAAAATTCTTGTTATTGGGAAAAATGTGTAAATTAAAATTTCTACTGCTGTGAGGAAATCTCTATTTTTCACAGAATTAAAAACTTAAACTGTTAAAAAATTGTGCACGCACATATATATGCACGTGAGTTTTCTGTGTGTAGGTATGTTCATTTAGTTATTGAATTTTGTTTTATTACCAGTATTTTGTGTGTGTGCTTTTATTCGATTTCTTGTCATTGATACATTGGTATACGCACTTTTATTCGAATGTAAATACATGTGAATTTAGTAGATGAAAAAGAGATTACATAAAACATACAAAACATATTAGTATATAGTTTATAAAAATACGCACTTTATTTCGGCAGGTGAAAAAGACATAAATATTTAAATATGATACTATGTGCTATATGTACAACAACTGAAAATGAATTTAATGGGATGTCATATTTTACATAAATTATGAAGGTGGAAATATGAAGACGATCGATTTGTTGCTTATTTCTGTGACGTACACAAACGTCTTAAATTATTGATTCTGACGTATATTAGATATAAAATAAACGAATTTATGCATGCATACAAACATATATAAACAACTAACGTATATCACATATAAAATAAACCGATTAATGCATACATACACATATATAAACAACTAACCTTTACATACGTAATAAACGATTATATGAAGGTATGCATACACATATATAAACAACTAACCTATATTACATACGTAATAAACAATTAATAGAATGCATGCACACACATGTATAAACAAGTGACGTATATTACATACGAAATAAACGTATGCATACACACACGCGTATATAAAACCGTAGTTGGTAGACAAGTAAAATGGAGGTAGGTAAAGAATACGAGTTCTAAGTGCCCGGGAAAAATTCCTGAGAGAAGGAGTTGTTTCTCGTGTAAGGTAAAGTTTAGTATGCCTGTTTGCTTCAGGTGTTGAGATTGGTTTACGTGCGTGTAAAAACAAAAGACAAAAAGAAATGTGTGAATACTAGTGTACTTTTTATGTAAGTAATCCAATTTATGCGTGTGTATTTTCATTGACGCTAGTTATGTATGTACAAATAGTGTGTCTCTGGCTTGTTATCAAAATAGTATGTATATGTACACTTGTGTGTGAAAGTGTTCGATTTACAGTGTTCTTAGTAAGTAAAAGCATTTCATTCGTTTGACGAGGCCTTCGGCCAGAACCGGATTTAGCTTTAAAGGACGTGGTAAAGGACACAAAGTTACAACCTGGGTGTGCCAAATTCGTGTCTAGTTTTTTCCTAGAGAAACACTTTCTCATAGAATGTTAACAACTTTCTGATGGTCCCCCATGCAAGTACTCGATACCTTTTCTAGGTCTGGTCAGGTTTAAATGTTGATATGGCAGTTAAGGTTTCTATCACTCACTTTTTGGAGTCATCTCAAAAATCGCTTTTATGAAATTTTAAATAGACGCATAAATACAAAACACTTGACTTTAAAATTTATTTGCGTTCGTTCATTTGCTCTCTCTCTCTGATTGTCCAATTTCTCTCTCTCTGATTGTTCAGATGCAAAAGACTCGACTTCTCTCCCAATTGGTGACACTCACTAACCGTGCCAGTCACTTCACAGTTATGACAGATAACCTTCTTCTAAGCTTAAAATGGAAATTTACACTCTATCTAATATTTAACCTTACATCTAAATTTACTATAATAATGTTATTCTTACAAACTTGTTCCTAATACAGGAACTTCTATTCCAATTATTGCAGGCGTTAAACCTTTTACAAGTAGTATTTAGCTTCCGTAATAAATAATCTGAAAATGGTTGATCTGCCGTTAAAAGCAAAACCCCATTTTAAAATTATCAATATTAATATCATAACATTGAACTTAGTTATTGTTGCATGGGTAACTCTTCATTTAAACCCTAGACATATTTGAACTATAAGTTTAAACAGACGCTTCAAACATTTCCGTTATGTAATCAAGAAAAGAAATCTCCTCATAATCCATCCAGTACACAATAATTGTAGAAATTTTATCACATATTATAAAAAGATAAATAATATTATCGCAATCTAAACAGTAAATAGAGTTATCATACAATTACTAACAGTAAAAAAATAATTGCGTTCGTACATTTTACAAGCAATACGTACACATTTAATTGAACACTTTTTTAAATATTAAACAGTAATAACTTCTCCATCATTTCCCGAAACATAAAGTAGAATTCATTTTAAATATGTATTCGTGTATAATCAACTTGGGAACACTATACCACCATCATGATAATAAGCTAATAAATAAATAAACATAATCATAATAAACTGCGTCTGTACTTATCAAAATCCTCAAAAATACATCGAAGGAATGGCATATTTTGGAAAGCTAAAATCATAAGTACTGAACAACCTGATAGAACAAATATATTTTATCTTTCAAGGCGATATTTGACATTCAAATATTTTAAAGGCTGTACGTTAAAAAACTACGAATCCTGAACGAAACCGCAGTGGTAAAACAAAACAAAAAATGTTAGGTTTTTATAAAAAGTCTATGCCCCCTCTGTGTTAATGGAAAATTAGCTATTATGGAATTCTAAAACAAAGGTAATCTATTAAATAGTCGATATTGGCGCTCGATTAAGTGTAAGGATAGACGCAATCCTTCAATAAAAGATATACGTACAATAAATAAAAATAAAGTACAACTAACAGACCGATGAGGGTGGTAAATAAATTGCAATTTAAATGTAAAAATAAATCTGAAATACATAGATGAAGAGATAAATGGGAAAATAAATGAATAATTAACTATAATAAACAGTTAGTTTAGTAGAAAAAGTGTAGCAAAGGATAAATAACTACTTTAACATGCCTGGATATCTCCCACTCTGCCGTAAGGGCTCTGACAGACATATGCACGGACTTGGAGTTTACATTCGTAACACCCTTCCCTTGACTAGAGAAACAAACCTAGAAACGGATGATCAAGCCTTTATGTGCTTTAGACTAATGATGTAACACAACATTAGCTACTTTTACTTTCTCTACCGCTCTCCCTCGACCCAAGACTGCACCATAATAAACAAAGTATCTGACAGCATAGACACAGCACTCTCCTTCGACACTAGCGCCCAAGTACATGTATTTGGTGACTTTAATGTTCATCATAAAAACTGGCTTGGATTCTCTACTTACACAGATGCAGCAGGCAGCGCAACTCATAGCTTCTCTGTATCTCACTCCCTATCGCAAATTGTTACTTTTCCAACCCGCTTCCCTGATCAGGAAGAACAACACGCATCACTATTAGATCTGTTTTTGAGCACAGTTCCCGATGACTGTGTAACGAAAGCCGACAGCCCACTTAGGAACGCTGATCATGCGGTGATAATGGTTGAAATCGCCCTAAACTCTAGACCCAAAACTGAAGAGCCAGTGCTCAAAACAACGAGATATTATAAAAAGGCTGACTGGGAAGCAATCAGAGATCTTATCAGAGACGCCCCATGGGGAAATATTTTTTCTCTTCCTGCTCAACAGTGTGCAACCGAGACCACTGAATGGTTCAAAACTGCAATCGAAGCGCATGTTCCCATGCGGAAATTCTATAGCAAGTCCCACTCTCCCCTATGGTTTACTTCGACTTGCGCAACTGCCATTGCCCAAATTTAACCGACATAAGTCTAGTTCAAACAGACAGAAGTACATAGAAGCTAGAAGTAACGCCAAGAAAGAAATAGCGACAGCTAAGAGGGAATTTACAGAAACCACTAAAAAACGCATCGAAGCACAAAAACTAGGAACTCGTGACTTCTGGAAAATCTACAACAGTGTAGTAAATAATGGGCAATCAACAATTCCTCCACTAACCAACAATCACCAGGTTCTTTGCCCAGCAACCGAGAAGGCTAACATGCTTGCCAGTCGGTTTGCCTCAAACTCCACACTGGACTCTCTAAACCACCCCCTACCTCAATTTCCTATGCGGACAGACGCCACGCTTGACGATCTAATAATCACCCCTGCTCAGGTGCATGCTATCATAAAAAACCTTGACACTTCAAAAGCATGTGTACCCGACCTCATCCCAGCTGTTCTATTAAAAAAGTGCTCAGCCGAAGTAGCTCCAGTTCTATCCAAACTCTACAACAAATGCCTTAATGAATCTTGCTTTCCGAGCTGCTGGAAAACTGCTTCTGTGGTACCAGTATTCAAGAATTCTGGCGAAAGAACTGACCCAGTAAATTATCGCCCTATTAGCCTCCTCCCACTTTTTGCCAAAATATTTGAGACCTTAATTAACCATGCTATAGTCCAGCACCTTACAGATTCTAAACTTCTGACCGACCAACAATATGGATTTAGACAAGCCCGTTCCACGGCAGACATCCTCACTGTAATCTCTGAACGCATATACCATTCACTGGACAAAGCGGGAGAGGGCAGAGCGGTAGCTCTAGATATATCCAAGGCTTTTGACAGGGTATGGCATGAGGGTCTCCTCAGGAAGATTAGATCATACGGTATCACTGGTTGAATACTTAACATAATTAAATCCTTCTTAGATAAGAGAAAAATCCAGGTTGTCCTCGACGGTCGTACATCTAAACAATGATATAAATGCGGGAGTGCCCCAGGGATCTATCCTTGGACCTCTGCTGTTCCTGATATTCATAAATGACCTCCCTGACAAAATTGACTCTGAGATGGGTATATATGCTGATAACACCACACTCTATAGCAGGCACGGCAGAAAAACAAATGAACATATATCTAAAGTAATGGCAGAAACACTAGAGGATGACCTCCAATCAGTAGTGGAATGGGGACAAAAATGGATGGTCACGTTCAATGCCGCCAAGACAAAACTGGTTTCATTCAATAATTACAAGAAACCTTCTCTACCACCTATAGCAATGGCCAACGACTCTTTATCTGAGAGTACGTCTCTCAAGCTCCTTGGCCTAACGTTCACAGGAAACATGAGTTGGAACAATTACATCGAGGGCATTGCCAGGGCCGCTGCGAGGAAGGTAGGCTCTCTCTACCGTGCTAGAAAACTTCTAACACCCGAAAGTATCCTGTACTTCTACAAGGCCACTATTCGCCCATGCATGGAATATTGCTGTCATATTTGGGCTGGTGCATCGGCTACTAGTCTCTCGCTCCTTGACAGGGTTCAAAAGAGAGTCGCAAATCTGATAGGCCCTGAACTGGCATCTAAGCTTCAGCCTCTGTCCCATCGTCGAAACGTTGCATCCCTCTGCCTGTTCTACAAGTATTATAATCGTGAATGCTCTGATGAACTGCAATCACTTGTGCCCCCACGACGTAAACACCCTCGAGAGACCCGACAAGCTGCAAAATCCCACCCCACACTGTAGAGATCCCTAGATGTAAAAGATCTTTCTACTCCAGTAGTTTCTTCCCCAGAACTGCTAGACTTTGGAATTCCATTCCAGGTCACTGCTTCCCCAACTGTACTGACTTGCATAAGTTCAAGTGCAACGTGAACCAACATCTCGCTGCCCAAATCCCTACATAGTACCCCAGTAGATGTTTCCCCTGATAGTAGCCCCCCCCCCTACACCAAAGTGGCAATGTGCCTTGTTTGGGGTGAAAATGTAATAAAAAAAAAAAATTAAGAATAAAATTATGTCCGTAATATTTACATTCATCGGGCTTCTATTCTCATCTTGATTGTGATTTTCATAACGTTTCGGTCGATATAACCTCCGACCTTCTTCAGGTGTATACTGTCGAACTCGAGAATGTTTTTGTCGAACTCGGGAATTTGGACGGAATTTCGATATTTGGACGGATTTCCCGAGTTCGACAGAAACATTCCCGAGTTCGACAAGATACACCTGAAGAAGATCGGAGGTTACATCGACTGAAACGCTGTGAAAATCACAGTCAAGGTGAGAACAGTAGTTTGATGAATCCAAATATTACGAATAACCAATCCTCATCTCAAAAATTCAGAAACGTCAAATTTATAATGATATAATCCTTTTCTTGGAAGATTGATGCTGGTTCAGAAAATATAACAACTTACCATTAGCTTACTCATTCATTTGTAATATCTAAATAACCTTTTAAAATAAGATAATATATAGTTCTTTCGATCATAATAGAAAAATACTATTGTAGTATTTTACAGTTGAAACTGGCAAATATAGTGCATTCTTTTTTTTTTTTTACAAGGGAGTCACCACTTATCAAGGCCCAGAGGCCACTCGAGGATAAGGGTTAATAGGTATACATTAGTCATTGTGATTTTAGCATAGTAAACAGTGGGAATTTTGAAACTTGGATTACTTAGGGGGACGATTCAATTAGAACTTGTTCACATTGGACTTTTTCTTATTTTTTTTCATAGGTATCAACTCATTATCAAGGCAAAGAGGCCACACAAGGATAAGGGTTAAAGAGTGTACAGTAGAAATTGGACAATATAATAATCATTAGTAATGAAAATTTGTTAAATTTGATAACTTATATGGAACGGCTCATCAAGAACTTATTTACGTTAGACTTGAAGACAACCATATTGTAGTCAGCCGGAAAGCAGGAAAACGGAAGACAATTCCACAGGCGTGCAGTTCTAATAAAAAAGCTTTGTTCATGGAATCTACGTTTAGGTTTAGGCACAGATAAAGAGTGGGGGGAATTATTGATAGTGTTTACAGCTAGACGAGTGTTTATTGTGAAAGTTTTGCGAGGGGGGACCATAGATTGAAGCTCAGTCGAACTCTTTCCATGAAAATAACGATACATCAGAGACAAACTCGCAACATCTCTTCTGTGAGATAGAGGTTGCAAGGAAGAGAAAAGGACATCTCCTACGAGGCTACGAAGTCTATTTTGAACTCTATCAAGGCAGGCCAAGTCCTTTCTAGCAGCTCCTGCCCAGATGTGGCAACAGTATTCCATCCTTGGACGTACCTGGCTCTTATATAGATAGAGAATTGCATCAGCAGTGAGATATCTACTGGATCGATAGAAAGATCCCACCATTTTTCCAGCGGCCTTGGCAACAGATTTGATGTACGTGTTCCATTTAAGATCAGGAGTAATGGTCAAGCCCAGAAGCTTGTCAAAACTTAAGGCCTCCTGAAGACGAGAACCATTCATTTCAATTGATGCCAGATGTGGATCAGAATGTTGATGATGTAAAGAGAGAAGCTTGGTTTTAGATGCATTAAAAGTAACCAGCCACTCCTTTCCCCATTGTACTACATGCTCAAGATCAGAGGAGAGAGAATTGGAGAGAACTTGGTCGTTTACTGTCTTAGATGTGCTACCATAAATGGTAGTGTCGTCAGCATAAATGTCTACAAATGATGTAAGGATGTGATTTGGAAGATCATTAATGTAGATCAGGAAAAGAGTTGGGCCCAGGATGGACCCCTGAGGGACACCGGCATTAATACTGTGGGCTTCTGATTTTTGCCCCTCAACTACTACTCTTATGAACCTATCAGAAAGAAATGATTTAATAATTGAGAAGACATTTCCAGCTATACCATAGCTAGAGATCTGTATGAAGGACAACAGCGAGATCTACTTTTATGAACAACTGGATTTCTGAAATATTAAAGTATTTTAGCAACCTATTTATTAATACCACTTGAAGTATTACTTTAAAGGTAAATACATTAAAATTTGGCAGGTAAAACAAAGTGTAATTCTTGTATGGTATTCTTATAGAAATCACCGAAATAATCTTAGAATGTTTAGATAAATATAAAAACATAATAATTTTCTTGGAGAAGTCAAATAAACTTTCTAAAATAAAACCACTTACCTGTATCGTATTGATTTACTAGCATTACCTAAATAAATTATGTAGGGACGGCGGTTCACTGGTTAACGACACAGAGTTACAACCTGGGTGTGCCAAATTCAAACCCAGTTTGTTCTTCAGAAACACGTTCTTTTTATTCAACATGTCAAAACGTCCACTTTTTTTTTACAGCATATGTTTCGTACTGCATAAATAGTTATATTATTATTATGCAAAGTTTGAATCTTTTCCACACAGACTCACCAACAAAAATAGAAAATTTTAAACTTTAAAAAGGAAAGAAAAAGAATTAGGCATGATCACTTAAACCGAAACGATCTGAACAAAGGTGTCATCGTGGGTTATGATTTACTGTGATCATGACCAATTCTTTCGTTATTTGTCATTATTTGTTTAACTTTGCGTATATCTATTACACTTCTGCATTGTATTGCTTTCTATTAATTTTCTTTATATACATACTAAACAATGCTTCAAGCAAACTACATTAACTTTTAAGCAAATTCCTAAGGTTTAATTGATTGGCTGCCCAGTAAATCCTATATAAAACTTATGTATAACTTGTTTTTCAAATTCCTAGTAGAATCCCAGATATATTTGTCTGAGAAGTGTGAGTTTGTGCTTGATATCCAGAGAAAAGGAATAAGACGTTTTATCTTTATTGATGTACTTTACTTATGTGCGCACTGTAGGAAGCTTCGACATATGCGTGAGAAAAAATTCTAATTATAATGATGTTGGGCCACTCTTTAATCTGCAATGAAGAACATGCCACTATCAACCTATATCTTAAAAGCGCATTGCACAATACTATGAAGTAATCTTGATATGATTTCTTCATATAGTTAAAAAGTGATACGCGAAAAACATTTGTTACAAGGGAGTCACGACGTATCAAGCCTCGAAAACCACTCGACGATAAAGGTTGAACACGTAAGTTAAAATAATAGAAAACAAACCAACGCCAGTCCACCTTCGAAGGGTTTAAAGACTATGTCTTGGCATTTCAACTAGTGTTAATTCACTGACATCCATTCTTAATCAATGCATATTTGATCTCCCGACGAAAATTGAATTTATATATATAAAAAAAATATATATATATATGAAAAAAAATCAGATCTTATTGTTATCGTCTAGACACAAAAAGACAAATGTTTCCTCATACAATTCTGAGAAATGCTGGGTCTTCCTTCCAGTATATATATATATATATATATATATATATATATATATATATATATATATATATATATATATATATATATATACATGTCCGACATGATTTATCACTCATTCCACTTGTTGCTTATAAATGATATTCTTTCTGTTCTCACGCGGTTCTTTGTTTTCAAATCTATGAGGTCGTAATATGTCAAGAAGCCATATTGCTGGCTATGTTCACTATGAAACGACATTCAGCCGTTTTAACGAGGTTACCTGACGTCAAAAATGGATATTAGAGAGGACGGAGTTTTCAAAGAAGCCAGATTCATATTTTCATATTTTTGTTTCTTATATTTGTCATTAATCCAGATCACCCTCCACTGACATTACCGCCGCATTTTACTTATTCTGCCTGTTTCGATAGTGACCATTTCGCAGTAACTTTATTCCTTTCGATGCAGTAAATTGTGAATCTCTTCCCGTTGAGTGATGATTACAGCTGTCAAGCATGGGTTTGAAATTGAGACGTAAATCGTTCGTATAATCATTGTAGAACATGTTTGGCGTGGTGTTCTGACTGTTTAGGTGCCATAGTATTTCGCTAAGAAGCTATGTCTGTCGGTGGTTTCGGCTGTCTTCCACATGTTTAATTTTTCTTATCTTAATAAGTTACCACGTATCAAGGCTAAAAGACACTTGAGGATAAAGCATAAGAAGATAGATTGTCAATTAAATGATAACCACTATGAAAGGATTGAAAACGATAAAAACGACTATATTGAAGCCATCAGAGAAGTAGTTCTGGATTAGTCTACACATAGGACGTTCGTGGAAAGTAACTGCGTTCGTGGAAATGCAGTTTAGATTTAGGCATATTGAGTAACAGGCATTTCACCTCAGGCGACCTAATGGAGAAACCACCGGATACAAGTAAGTAATGATAAAGTTAGTGTAAAAATAAAAAAAACAATGGAAAAGCATCAGGTATAGGATTAAATAGTTTAGAGATCCGTATACGTCACATGTCTGATTTATGCAAGGTTTATGTAAGTAAATGTTGAACATTATTCTTATTCTTTTTGTCACTTAAAGCAAAGCATATTGCCCCTTGGATCGTAAGGAGCTAATATTGGAGATCATGTCTAATGAGGAACTGTAGGGAGTTGTGCAGCGAGACTGGTGTTCACATTGCATATACATTTTTGCATGTTAGTACAGTTAAAGAAGATGGAAACAGAGAGGACATTCCAAAGTCTAGCAGCTTGAAGGAAGTAACTAGTAGAGTAGAAATCCTTCTGTCACCTTTTGTGAAAAGATGGGATTTTGCTGCTTGTCGGGTAAGTCATGAATTTTCACATCGAAGGGGCACATGTGCTATGAATTCATCAAAGAACATTACATTAAAGTACTTGTAGTGCAGGCACAGGGATTCAAAATCGCGATGATGAAACAGAGGTTGTAGCTTAGCCCACAGGGCAAAACCTATTAAATTTGACTGTTTTTGGAATCCTGTCCAAGAGTTAAAGACTAGTGGAAACAATGTGGAAACAATACTCCATACATGGGAGAATTGCAGTTCTGTAAATAATAATAGGATACTTACAAGTGTTAGTAATTTTCTAGCACTGTATTGTGAGCCTATCTTCTTTGAAGCAACTCTGGCAATGTCCTCAATGCATTTGCTCAATTTATGTTGTCTGTAAAACGTTCAGTTGCTGTCAAGCTGTTCTTCTGTGCATTTCTGGTGTTCAAACAAGGAACACCAAAAAAATCAAAGTTTTTATCTATACTATTAATAAAATTGTAAATGTTTATTTATTGTAAATGTTTATTTATTTATTTATTTATTTATGTGTGTATGTATATACTAATAAAACTTTCGAACGGATGCACCGAATTAAAACATTATTTTTCCCCTGAAAGGTGTGAGTTCCTAGATTGTCCTTACATATAGATGGTTCGTAACGAACAACGCCGAGTCACAAAAACCCAAAATAAGGGTTTTTGGGGCGTTTCGTGCAATTGTCGAAAGAGTTACCTGTCCATATCAACGGAATTAGCACTGTCTATATACAGTCGCGGTAACATTTTTTGGCATACGGACAGGACTTGTGGCGCAATTGATAACGCGTCTGATTACGGATCAGAAAATTCCACGTTCGAATTCTGGCAATTTCGTAATAATTTTAACCATCATTTTAGCCAACGTTAACTCATCATCCTTACCCTTAGTTAGGGTACTTTTGTTTTTTCAGTGATTTTGTTTCGTGCATATGGGAATTTCCATACTCCGAGTTCACAAGGAAGCGTTGATGGTAAGACGATGTTGAGTGTACTTGATGTTATTTATATATATATATATATATATATATATATATATATATATATATATATATATATATATAACGGCTAAATACAGACGAAAAAGCAGAATGAATTTAAAAAATAAAATGAAAATAAAGGTTAGCTAACCAGGTTTCGTTCCTCACTTATCAAAGCTAAATCGAGGAAAATACAATTTAAAACAAACAAAAAAGTCATGAATATGGCGGGGATAGGAATAAAAAACAGAAATAAACGGGGGAAAATTACATAGAGACTAAATTAAGTCCAAGAAGATTTTCTTTTTGCTTGCAAAGAGACGGTCTCAATGACTTAACAAAAAGAGTCTCTAAAATTTTCAAATGATAGGGAGAGTGCAACTTACTAAGAATCGTAAACATGTCAGCACTGAAATTCGTAGCACACGCATGGCTATTTATAAGATGGTCGCAAATCGCAGAACCATACGCATTACTCAACATCCGAGGGTGAAAATTTGCATAACGAATCTTTGAAGGCACATGTTGTTTCGAACGAAAATCTAATCTTTGCGATGTTCGCCCAACATAGTGCGCACTGCAACTACATTTAAATAAATAAATAATAGAATTATTATAGTGGGGGGGAATATCTTTGCGAATAGACGGCAACATAGGCCTCGTTGAAAAAACAACACGCGGTTTCGATGCAAAATTGCACTTTTGCACAGACAAAGAAATTTGCTTAGCAAATCGGTCAATGAAGTTATCTAGCCAAGGTAGACGTAGGTACACAGGACATCTATTAGCTATAATTTCTTTGGGTGTATGAATATTTGAAACTTCTTATTGATAGTAGTTTCAACAATATCCAAGGGGTAACCATTATTACAGAGGGTCTTAGTGATAAATTTGAGTTCGTCATCCAAATTCACTTCAGAACAAATCATCAAGGCCCTATGTGCTAAAGTTTTGATTAAATCATATTTTTGGTTAATAGGAAAAAAAGAGTCCCAACGCATATAGAGACAAGTAAAAGTTGGTTTACGATAAACAGAGGTAAGAAAACACGAGGATGTCTTGGACACAAAACATCCAAAAACGGAAGAGTAGAATTCGTTTCCTTGTCTACTGTAAACTTAAGGACTGGATGAACGTTATTAAGGGACACAAAAAAGCATCCGCATTCGTCTCGTTGTCAAATAAGCAGAAAGTGTCGTCAACGTAACGAAAATAAATGTCTGGTTTATGCAAACAAGACAATAGACCCTCTTTATGAAAACCCACAAAGATATTAGCCAACGCTGATCCCAATAGGGAACCCATGCCCACACCATCCGTTTGTCTGTACATAATATCGTTGAAACTGAATTATACCGACATGGTGGCGAATTTCATCAATTCTACAAAAATATTTTCTGGTATTGGGGGAGTCGGAAGTTTACTCCGATATAAAGCGTCAGCACAAATATTAATAATCTCTAACAATGGGATACAAGTAAAAAGACTGGAAAAATCTGTCTGAATGAGTATAATTTTGTATAAAGTTAGCAAAACTAAAATAATCTTTCATACAATATGAACTATAAAATTCCAAAACTGGTTCTAAAATAATTGTAAACCATTAAATAATGTTTTTTTTAACAAATTTCAAAGTTCGTTATTAGAAAAATCCCTTCACATAAATTCAATGAATTATTTTTATCGAAAATTGTGTCAATTGTCTTCAATGTTCTTGTTACGAATACTACTACTTCTACTGCTTTTCATTGCTTTCTTTCGTTTTATAAAGGGGGGGGGCAGATTTTCTTTTAATTATTATAATTATTTAATAATTTACGAGTGTCTAATTTCATGAATTAACGTCTAGTTCCTAAAAACAAAACAAAACAAAATTACGTCAGTTTAGAAGCCCTACTTTATTACAATGATTTTAGATTTCATTAAAATATTTCTTTATACACATTTTTTATTCATTGCTTTCATTTATTTGGGGATCATACACATTTGTTACCGTTATGTACTTTTATTTAACATTAAATAACATGCTTTTCAATATTTCTTTTCATTGCTGGGGCATATATTCTTTTTTTTTTTACCGACCACGTCATAAAATAAAACAAAACACATTTAGCCGAGTCTAGATAATGCGGTTAATAACCATAGTTTAATATGTTTTTGAGGAAGTTAAACAAATCCGTTCTGACTTTATATCATCTTTCTATCGGGCAACGCCGATACACGAGTCATGTAAGTTTTAAATAAATAATTATACCTTTATTATTATTATTATTATTCAGTTGCGTACCTATATAACGAAATGTGGAAGGATATATATAAAAAATATTCATTTTAAATTACAAAACCTGATGAAGATGCGTATTGTAATTGTTACTTTTTTCGGAATTTATTAGAAGAGAATTGGTAATTTGTATTATTTACATTATTCAAATTATAATTCTCATCATTCTCATTTACAGAAAAATAGACTTCTGGAAATCAGTGGCCATTGATCACGTGACAACACCAGCATATCATCCAATATGGAGGTTGTAAAATTTGCGGACACGTTTAAACGAGCTCTGAAGAAGAATCAACGTGTGGAAACAAATGAAAGCAACATTCAGAAATCTTTGGCAGTACACAAAATAACGCCAAACAAGAATGCGGCGTAACATTTATCGTCCGCAAAGTTGGAAGCAAAATACTCTCTGTTTGATAGGGACCCCTCCCCCGCCCCCATAAAAGAAAAATAAATAAACAGATGGCTACCGAATATAAACCAGCAGACAACGTCATTTTCACGAACTTTAGAACTAGAATTATAGTATTGGGAAGAAGAAACAAAACCAAAAGAATTGGATGGATGATATGTAACTTAAATGGAAAAAATTCGTGCAAAAATACATTGGGATCAATTCATACCTAGACACATTACAGAGGTCAGGGAAAATACCAAAAAGATTCCAATGAAAGTCCTGTATGTTACGTTTGAAATTCTTGTTTCTATGCTAACATTCTCCAATAGAGATATCCCCGAACACGATGACAGAGGTAGCAGTATGTCAAACGCCACCATGGCAAAGAGGATTGAGAGAAAAAAAGACAGAAAAATGTTAATAGATTATGCTCAGACCCTAAGAAGAGAAATTATTAAAGCTAAATCGTTATACTAATAATAATTGCAGTTGAATCTACACCTTAGTGATAGACAATTGACAAAACGTCACAGACCCTTTGTACCGAATTTCTAATCGTTGCTCATAATACGTCATTCTCAGCGACATTAGCTTTTCTATGAATAGGTGATAGCAACGAAAATCAAGTTATCTCAAGTCCTTCATCCAAAGTTGCCGGGCCAAAATGTCTCTGGACTTGAAATTAAGGACCCCTATGCTCGCCGACGAGAAGAGAAATTATTAAAGCTAAATTACACGGAAAATTTAGATAAGAGGGATATGTAATGAATACGAATACATCTTGATTCTCCTTTCTTACAAAAATCTGATTAACTGGTTAAATCGGAAATACCGATTTGTAGACTCGCCTTGGACGGACGTCGAAGATTATACCGAAAGCTTCACAATAAGATTATACCAGCTTCGATCACGAATATTCGTTCGGTAAGCCGACATACCAGATTATTACCCGAAACGTAACAACTCCCACTTAGCTACTTTAAGCGAATATATCTTTTTTCACGAAACAAACCACTCATTTTCGTGTATTATATATATCTATATCTAACTATATATATAGATTTCTTGATTTTTTTACGATAAATACGGCTAAATACCGGCTTCGCCTCGAAGCTCATTTTTATTTACTTAGAAAGTCGCCCATAATTTACTTGAACGTATATAATATTTTTTTAAATTGTTTTTAAAACAGTAATCTACGTACACGCATGTTTCAAGGTAACTACCTCTCGTTACGCGTAACTTGATGTTTCTCTGAATCGAACTCCGATTCCTAGTAACAGGCAAGCTACGCTGACGAGAGGTAGTTACCTTGAAACATGCGTGTACGTAGATTACTGTTAAAAAATCTCTCTCTCTCTCTCTCTCTCTCTCTCTCTCTCTATATATATATATATATATATATATATATATATATATAGATAGATAGATAGATAGATATACGTCATTCATATGTCTGGAGTTCAGATGATATATGCCACTATTCTATGAAGAAGGAGACGACTACGCGTTTAATGTATACAGAACTTTCATATACTTAGCTAATGGATGTAAATCCATTAGCTACGTCATTAGATTTTAACTTTTCTTGTTATCGAGCCCAAACATGAAATTCTCACTTCTCTTAGCAGCAACTGGTCCACTTTTACTTCTCTCCGACGTTATGGATAATGAGGCAGCTATTAATCATATGTAGCTTTGGCTGGCCCCAATATTATACCCCATCTATCAACCACCGAAAGTTTCTCTACGCTTCACGTTAAAATAATAGTGCTACATAGGTATATAAAACACAAACTTGACCGTTCTCGTATTGAATGTTATTCTCAAAACGTTTCGGGCGATGTAATCTCCGGCCTTTTTCATGCGTATCTTGTCGAACTCCGGAATTTCTTTTTTTTTTTAATTCAGTTGTTAGTATGGAATTTGGATGGTAACATTTTATTTACCTCACACAAAAAAAAACCGTGGCATAAGGGATAAAGTATTAAAACGGATAAAGTAAAATTTATTCTAAGTGAATTTTTTCTGGGGGTCAACGTTTTAGTCATCAGTATGGGCGAAACTAAGAATACAATTTCAAATTATTTTAAATATCTACCAGGTCATGTCTGACGAAACGAGAACATGCTACCCAACTGGATTTAATAAAGGTTTATGTTCAAAATTCCGTACATATTTCAGCGTTGACAGAAAGATTTTCAAATTCAAGTTAGATACACCTGAAGAGGTTCGAGGGTTACATCGGCCAAAATGTTGTGCGAATAACATTGAAAATGAGAACAGTAGTCTGACTAATACAAATAATAATTATTATCAATCCTCATCTCCAAAAGTCAGACACAAAGTCAACCAAAAAGACACAAGAATTTTATCGCTTTCCTTCCTGCTCAACACAAATAGATTTTATTTCCATAGACGATTCTGTATCATTTTCCAGAAACGCTGACCTCGTATAAACGCAACACGGTCAGTGTAAAGAGAAACGCCGGTATTCATGACATGTTCGCTCACGGTGATTCTATTACTAAATATCGCCATTTCATTACCTTTTATTACCTGTCATTTGTAGCATAGAAACAAGACATTTTCTCTACAACGGATTACTTATATTAATTCAAACAACTTTCGCTCGTGCTTTGATCGCCCCTTCTCTAATAAGACACACATTTGATACCACGTCACTCTACGTCTTGTGCCCTCTAGAAAGATCAGTAAGCAATTTACCTCTAATCACGCCATCGATCTGACTCTTGGAAATCTTCTTAGACATACATTTAATCGGGTGACGAAGGTTAATAAACCAGTTTATAAAATCTGCTCGTAAACTACAGTAAATTTGTTGTTTAAGACTACACCACCTTTACATGATAACAGAGCTGGGCTAATCAACAACGCATCGTCATATGTTCTTCAGGAGATGAAATTTTGAGTTATAGATAGTATTCTAAAAAAGAACATAATTTAATAGCAGCAGACATAAATAAAGACAAAAACCGCAGACATAAATAAAGACAAAAACCGATCACACACACACACACACACACACACACACACACACACACACACACACACACACACACACACACACACACACATATATATATATATATATATAGCGTACTTTGAGGTAATTGCGCCAAGTCCGGGATAATTGCGCCAACTAGCTAAAAGAACTTTTTTGAGTTGGCGCAATTACCCCGGATTTGGCGCAATTACCCCAAAATATGGTATATATATATATATATATATATATATATATATATATATATATATATATATATATATATATATATATATATATTATAAAAAAGTGAACCATATCGTAAATTCAATCAACTAAAAAATGGAAACCGGGGTGAGGAAAAGAAAAAAAAAATTATATATATAATGGGGCAAGTTATATGTACAATTAAATAAAATAAATAAGTCGATTAAAAAACGATCGTTAAAATATACCCAAAGCGCTTTTCGTTCAGACAAACATTTTCAAGGGTTATAAGTCTGAAAATTATTATTTTTAGAATATTTGGTAGTGATATGGAATACGAGCGGAGAGGAGGTTAAGAAAAAAAAAAAAAAACCTGACTACCCAAATAATTCTAACTGAAGCCGGAGGTTTCTCTGCTTGCACAAAGTAGGGGGGTTAGCAATGATGGCAAGTGCTTCGAGGACAGACAGGTGGAACTTTGTGCGTCCTCGGTACAAAACAGAAAAACACTCCGGAGAGAAAACAAGACCGCACTCCTTTTTATCGACCAAGTGTTGGCCGATGGACGATTCTATCAGTTGAGATTTTCTGGTAGTAGGTTGATGATCCCGGATGAAACGGGGAACATGTTGGGCGATTCTGACCTGAAGACGCTGGGTCGTCTTGCCTATATAGACGGCACCACACCGACATTGAAATTTATAAATAATATTACTAGTTTGGGAGATAGGCAAGACATCCTTACGAAATGAGGGAAAGGCGGTTTTTGTGGAAAAGGCAATACGGAGCGATAGAGCACCAAAATTAGAAGACACCAGAGAGGAAATCTTATCGCAAATAAGTTGGCCTTCAAGTCCAATCCAGGGTAACCTAAGGTATACCGGAAATCTACATGGACCGTATTTTGGTAGCTCAGAAAAGGATTGAATTTTTTTATTAATAACTAAGTTAACCAATGGAGGTGGATATCCATTAGTAATAAAAATCCTTTTAATGTTTTCAATTTCCACATCAATAAAAGGTGGGGAACAGATAGCAAGTGCCCGATGGGTTAAGTTTCTAATAAGATTTAGTTTCCTGGTTGTGGGTGCAAAAGAATCCCAACTAAGATAAAGACCAGTGAAAGTGGGGTTTCTATAAATAGATGTCATAAAGGAAAGCCCACGTTTAGAAACTAACACATCAAGGAAAGGAAGGGAGTTATCTTTTTCCACCTCCATCGTAAATTTGAGAGAAGGGTGTAAATTATTTAATAAGTGGAAAAAGGACATAGCTTCATCATGCGTTGCGAAACAAGAAAAAGTGTCGTCAACATAACGCATGTAAAATGCTGGTCTAGGGCACTTGTCAAACAACGTCTGTTCTAAAAAACCCACAAAAATATTGGCCAAAGTTGGGCCAAGGGGTGATCCCATCGATATACCGTCGAACTGGCGATACATCACATCGTTGAAACTAAAGGAAACTGACTTAGTAGCAAGTTCCAAAAGTTCAACGAACACCGCCTCAGGAAAAGAGGGGAGGGGGCCAGGGCCTCTATAAAGAAAATCAGCACATATGTCAATGACCTCGTCAAGAGGGACATTGGTAAACAAATTGCTAATATCAAAGGAGACCAAATAACAGTTGTTAGTGGTAAGAGGAAGCTCCTTGATAGTCGATGCGAAATGAAAAGAATCAGGTGTGCAATGTGTTGAATAAAAAGAACAGACTGGTTCAAGAATTAAAACCAGCCATTTAGCCAGATTGTGTTGGGCCGAACCTACCATCGACAAAATTGGTCTCAATGGAGTATCAATTTTGTGTACCTTAGGCAATCCGTAAATCCTGGGGCGTTGAGAGCCCACCGGTCGGATATTATTATAAACTTCCTTAGATAAATATTTCAGTTTATGCCATCGAAGTAGTTTATTTTGAAGCTTGGTTTCAATTGAAGGAGTGTCATCAGAGTCCAGGGAACCTAAACAGATAAATTTGCTATCATTGTTAAGAATAGAAAGCATTTTTGCAATGTAGTCTTGACGGTCAAGGATAACTACACCGTTGCCTTTATCTGGGCGAGAAATGTGTATATACAAATATATATATATATATATATATATATATATCTGTGTGTTTGTGTGTGTGTGTTCCATTTTACCATGCTTTTATTGCCATCGAAATCGGTGGAATCGCACACTTTTTAATCAAATTGATTGTTTGCCTGCCTGAATTGGTAACCCCCTCATCAGGATGTACTGAGTGGAAGCTTCACATGCCTCTCCTCAGAGACTTAGTCCACAATACCTTGTAATCTACATTGCACTGTATGAACACATCTGTTTATTTTATAAAATTATTTTTTTTATAATCGATGGATTAAAAGTTTAAAATGCAAAAAAGCATATATCATGGTTCAATTGTTCTCTATATAGAAACATTTAATTCCAACGCGCCCCTTTCTTATCAAAGAGCCTACTGTCGTTTTTATGAAATTACTTTTGCATAATTACAAAAGTCAAGTACCACGGTTCACTTGGTCTCTAAAAACAAACATTCATTTTGAATGTACTCCTGTCTTATAAAATAATCTACAGTTGATTTTATAGGCGGGATCTACATGCTTGTGCAGTGATATAACTTCTCAAATACACTTCGTATGTTAGGTTGTATAAAAGTATTAACTTTGGTTCAAATCGGACTTGTTCGATTATCTATTTTGGATACTTGTCGGAAGGATTCCGATACAAAAACTACGTAAGAAAACACTAGACACATCAAGCACATTCGTGTGTAATTTCAAAAGAATTGGCATAATCATTTTGGAGTCCGTAAGACAAACAGACAAAGTTCCTCTTATATAATATATATATATATATATATATATATATATATATATATATATATATATAAACCTTGTGTATGGCTTTATTGCAGGTCATTATTTTTTTAATTTGGAAATTGCTATGAGACGCGGAGAAGTGAAATTTGATACACTGAAAGAGCATAACAAGGTATCTTATTCCCCTTATTTTGTGGAATTTGAACAAATATTTTTTAAGTTATGCTAATTTTTCTATTTTTTGTAATTTTAAGTGTGTATCACTTTATTGCAGCTCTCCTAAAATGCCTAGAAAGGGTCGATTGACAGCTAGTGAAAAGGAACGTATTGTAGCAGGCCTTGCAGAAGATTTATTTCCCGTAGATTTAGCCAAGAGCTTGGAAGAGATCGAAGAATATTGTCTTCATTCGGTGAAAATTCAAACATCAAACCTAGGAAGAACAAAAACACAAGAAAGTCAGTTTCTGCTTGTGATGTTAGAAAAATTCGCCGTCAACTTATCAAGCAGCCGCGCAGCAACAGTGCTGATGTATTTGACAGGCTGGAATACCTTCCTTGTCCAAAAAGACACGCTGAAATAAATGAAATTGCAAAAGGCATTAATCCCATAGTAAGACCTGTTTTAAACCAAACTCATAAAGAAAAACGTTCGGCTTGGACTCAGAAATACATGAAAACCAGCTTTGAAAATGTTCTTTCCACCGATGAGGCTTGAGCAACTCTTGATGGACCAGATGATTATGAGGTGGTAGCGTAGTACTTTTTTTCGTTTCCTGTCATCTAATCTTCCCTCCTCAGTTAACACCGCTACCAAATATTTTATTAGGGCTTAGTTTTTCGACGCCACTTTGATTATTTCGTTTCCTCATTCCCATTGCTTTACAGCCCGCCATTGCTGTTTTCTCTGGCAAGCAATGATTGTTTCCTGATTCATGATCTTCCTGCGATTTGATTGTTAAACAGACTGCGTTTATTAGTGGCTTCTTATTCTCTACAGTGTAATCCAATATGGATTTCTGACGAACCGCTAACAACACTTCGCAATTAGATTTTTATATTTTTCCCTGCGAGAACAACGCTTCTTGTTTGGCCATTATAGAAAAGATCAGCAGTGCCAAGACATTTTCTCGCAGAACGTACATTATCGCTTCGTACTTCAGTTCCTGCACAACGTAAATGAACATTTCATTTTCTACTTTTACGCAAGCATTTCATTCAGCTTTCCACGAAAAATAAATTCTTATTTTAATTCGGTTTAGTTTGCACATTAACTTACTTTTAGCTCGGGAACAGTCGTTCATTTCGGTTCAACGTTATAGCTTATTTTTCTGCTTTATTATTAGACACTTACAAATTGCATATAGGTGCTTTGATTATTATGATTTGCTTACGGGTATCACTTTTTAAAACAACTTTATCTTTACTTTGTTTTCGTTTTTACTTTCTTCGTGATTGAAAGATAGCAGCCAAGCGTTATTTTCTAAACTAGATGTAAATTTTATCGCGATGTTTGAAAACCAAAATATTCATGCTACAAAAGTAGTATCCTAAAACATCGTGTTTAAATCGGTTTTCTTGGAATTCGTTCAAATACATTTCTTTTATTAAAAGCTTACGATAATGATTTGCTACAATAAATAATTTAATGCTGACAAGGCCATAATTATTTAATAAATAGCGATTGATAGCATAGAAAAATTGAGCCGAATAATATAAATAAGTTCGGAAGCCCAAGAAAAATTTAATTTAGATTAACTTTCTCTTAATATCAAAGATATGGAATTTTATAAGTTTTAGAATGCCTAATTACATAATTTAACTTGACTATGACTATATTTATTCGTTGCATATTGTTTTTTCCCCTTTTCTAGTTTTGTCGGCGATTCTAATTAATGCCTTTTAATTTTAAGTGTTGGAAGGCTAATCAAATTAGTCCTCGCGCGAAAGAGCAGGGCACAAAATGTTTAAAATAATAATAATAGAATAACAATAACAAAGACTTTCGCTGGCGAGGACTACTATTGAGCGCAACCAGTTATACAGTCCTTTGAAATTTTCATCTCTATTTTTCTCGTTATCTACTGAATATTTTTAATGAAACCTATATGTTCCTTATAAAGTTGTGAAGATTTTCTATTCTGAAAGAAGTTAAAAAAAATTAATCCAAAAAAGTTATTTTAAAGTTTTTGTTAAAAAATTTCAGATTTTCTCATTATTCATACATGTATGACAAAGAGAGAGTTGCAAAAAAGAGTTGTGGTGTGAGAGGAAATACAAACTGAAACAGAGAATATTCAGACCTGTAATAATACAAAGAGGGGGTTGCAAAAATGAGTTGTGGTGTGAGGAGAAATACAAACTGGAATAAAGAGTAGGAGAATTTTTATAAATACATGCAAAACCACATTCATTTTTTTTAAATCCAAGTTAATAAATTAAATAAAATATAATCTTAAAAAGATACGATACAAGTTAGAAAAGCATTTCATCCAAGGCATGAAAATTGTTAAACAAAATGTTTTTACTATAGGCTTTAAAAATAAAGATAAAATATTCAATTTGAAATTTATTTATCTTTAAAGTGCACTTTTATACATTTTACAAAGTAAGGTATTACATTTTTATATCTTACTTTCTAAAATTTATAAAAGTGCGCTTTGAAGATAAATAAATTTCAAATTGAATCTTGTACCTTTATTTTTAAAGCCTATAGTAAAAAACATTTTTTTTAACAATTTTCATGCCTTGGATGAAATGCTTTTCTAACTTGTTAACTAATTACTTACACTGTTCATTTATTCTTTTAAATAGCTATCAGTTATTTATTAAAATGAAATAGTATAAAATTATTCTTAATTTTCAGGACCTCCATTCGTGCAGAATTTTCTAGAAGTTTATAAAAGTTGCTGATTATATTGACCAAAAGCGAACATAACCAATGTTGTGTTTTGTTCTAGGCTGATCAAATCAAGAAGCAGATTGTACTTATGCAGAATATGAACCGTGCTATTTGTTAGCTGTGATGGTTAATTTAAATGTAACGATACAGGGTAGTGCGTGAATGAAAATGTTATTTGAAAATTCATAATAGTTTACAAAATCTGTCGTTATTATTTCAGTACGGTTTGTATTGTGCAATAGAACTAATTTGGAAAGTGGTAAACGAGTACGCCGGCGCCCCTAAAATAAAAATTAATTAATAAAAAAATAGAAATAAAATTAATAAAAAAATCACGAACATGAACGACAAAGTCGAATAAAAGTTAGAAAAAGCTCTAATAAAAAATATTTTGTCTGGTAAAATGAAATCGATACAGGTAACGTTTTAGTCCGTTGGTTTAGTTCTACGAAAATAAACAAACCCAAAGAGAAATCCTCCTTTACATACTTAAATATTGTCAGGGAAAACGATAGTGTCGAAAAGTAAGCCTTAATGACAACAGTTCTCGAAGAGAATTACCGTAAGTGTAGTTTTGCTTAGAATAGACTGCATCCCCCAAACAAAACAAAACAAAAAACAACCCCCCCCCCAAAAAAAAACCCAAAGACGAAACATGAACAAAATTGTCGAATTTAACTGAGAAAAAAAAAATCGAATAAGAATATTTTGTTTGATAAAATCATATCGAAATCGACACTGGTAACCTTTCAGTCCGTTGGATTAGTTTAACAAAAGTGAACGATGTGCTTGTTACGGAATAACGATAATGTAGAAATGTAATTATTAATCACAACAGTTCTCGAAGACAATTACCGAAAGTCGAGTTTTGCTGAAACTTTCAACGGAAGGTTTATTTTGAAAACTGTCTGAAAAGAAAACAATTTTTAAAATTAGTTAAATGATGTGACGATGTGCTCGTTACGGAAAACCTTAAGATAGAAATTCGAGTTTTACTAAGAGTGTCAATGTTGTCAGCAAAGTAAGATACCTCTCATGTTACGAAGCGACATCTGCGTTTTTTTTTTATCAAAATGGCCATGTTGAATGTACTGAAAAAATCTGTAATGTTCGGTTAATTCGAAACCTAGAATGAAGGTTTGTGTCTGCTTAAACAATGAAAGTGTTGTTATAAATAGAAATTAAACTAACAAGGAGCGTTCATTAGTTATCGAAGTAATTGTTTGTTCGTTTAATGTAGAATCACATATAATCACAATGAAATAATTACGGTGAACTGACATAAGCGTAGATTATGAAATATTAGCTCCAGTCATGACCGGAGGAGAGAAATTAGAAAATAATTGGTGCGTAAATTACCCTGTTACCACATATCGTAATTGGGAGAGAGAATTGGGAGAAAGGTAGACATTTACGTATTGTAATTAAACAGATTGGGTATTAGCAGAAAACTTTCATAAGAAACAGTCAGGTAGCGTAGCCGTTTTAGTTTAATGTCTGGTCTCAGCATTCCATTTGCTATGGTGTCATTTTGAAAAGGGAATAATTGTTCCTATTTAATTATGGAGATGAATACACTTGTTAATATTAGTTGCTATATCCATAACAAAAGGAATGAGTTGAAATGAGTCAAGGATTCATTTATGCATGCGTTTTGGCCAAAGCTCATTTTTATGTTTCCGCCTTGACTTTCCACCTCTTTCAAGCTGTAGTTACCCGTTCCCATTTATTCTACACTTTATTAGAGCAGCTTATCATAGTAACTGAAAAACAACATCGCACAATACTATTGTAAAATCGGTGACCATGGTTAGTAGTCATGGAAGAACATATATAAGTCGTTCTGTTTTAAATTATAAGGTTATTCTTAAAGATAAAAAAACATAGTTATCGCTTTTTATGGAAATCGCCCGAAACAAGACATGAAGCCACTTGATGTAATAAGCTTACAAAAACGAAAGCTAATTATAGCAAAGACATGCGATGCCTAGTGACCTAGGCCTTTAAAATACCAAAGCTGTAGGAAGAAGGAAAACAGTGAGTAGAAAGTGTTCCACAACCTTGCAGTCATTCGAAAAAAGCTACTGGAATAGTAAACTGTATTAAAATAAGGTATTACGTCAGCAAATTGGCGAAGACCACTAGATCAATGAGTTAAACGAGCTGGGTCAAAGGAAGCAGGGAATACGTGACAATTCTGAGGGACACATGCAATAATAGCATGTGTAGAAAAGACTTAGACGAAAAGAATAAAAGTGTGAGGCCAAGCTCAAGCTATGTTTTATATATTAGCCCTAGGAAGGTAAAATTGATTATCCAAATAAAACTTTTCAACTGATATGTCCTCCTTATGAAGACTAAAATCAAGATATACTGAACTTGTTTAGAATCTTTGTTATATCTTTGATCCAAAACTATTTCACGATTTTAATTAAATATCTAATATATATGGAGTATTAATAAGAAATTAAAATTCAGGACATCTATCATAATTAGTGTCTAATCAGTATGCATCAAAGTCACTGCATATCTAGAATATCTAAATTTTTAATTGTAGTTACTTCTCATATTATGCCACCCTAAAACTGGATAATCAAAGGTATCTGAATTTAACCCAGATTTTGCACTTTCTGCATATAGCTCAAAGTAAACATAACCCACTTTAACACCTCTTATAGCTAGCAGGTGTGTTCCAAATTTTATATTACTCAGCTATTGGCGTTAGCGAAATCGTTCCATACAAACATGAAGCGAATTGATGTAAGGAGCTAAAAATCCTACACCAAGATAAAAAAATAACGAAGAATAAGTGTTAGATGAATTAATTATGATCCAGAAAGCCGTAATTCTTCCTCCTTTGTCAGAAACATCGTTCATTGAATGTGAGGACTAAAGAGCAAGATAAGGGAATCGAAAATAACAAAGCTACTAAAAATAAATATCTAAGGTTGGCATTCTACTCCCCTTTTAGTAAATCATGTGCGTATATATATATATATATATATATATATATATATATATATATATATATATATTTATATATAAAATGGGTTGATAAATTCTAACGAAAGAAAGATGTATATTTAAATAAGGGAGTAGTCACCAACAATGTGTATTTTTAACATTATTTTATTATTCCGTGTCTTGGTTTTTCATTGAGAATTATGTTTGGATCATTGTAATAATGTTTTTAAGTCATTGAAATCGTTTACGCGCGTTTCAGACGGTCTGTGATGCGTCCTCGTCAGAAATTATTTTCAAATGTGTAAAAATGGCGATTTTCGTAGTTAGTTTGAAGTTTTTCCAAGGGGTGGAGGCTTGTAAGTGTTTATTATACATTGGTATGGTGAATTTTTATTGCTTTTTTATTTGGTTTGTCCAGGGAGACTTGACCTCGCTGTAGTCAGTCGCTATCACTTTCTGCTAATGTTTTTTCTTTTCCTTTAGGGTGGGGTAGGGTGTGTGTATGTGTATGTGTGTGTGCGTGTGTGTGTATGTGTGCGTGTGTGTTTATGTGTGTGTGTGTGCGTGTGTGTACATGTGTGTGTTTGCTTTTATTGGTTTGGGAATGTGTATATTGTTTTATAGTATTTTGGGGTTATTTACTTTCTTAGGAAGGCGGCTGTGGTCCGAGGTTGTTACTAATGTGTATGTGTGGGTAGGGGGGACTGGCTCTTCTGAAGTAAGGGTAGGGGTGCTTTCATTCTATTTTGATATTTATTTTTTGGATTCTTGGATTTAGTATTGTGATTTTTCGTTTTAGTCTTATATTATGTTTGTTTAGAAAGAGGGGTGTATTTAAAATAGGGAATTTTTTAATGTTTCTATTTATTTGTCTCCCCATGTGGGTATGGCCAGACCCAGGATCGGTTCCTAGTGTGGGGAAGATTTTGTTCCTCAGAGGGGGGGGGGGCCATTGGAGGGGGTGTAGGTATGGGAGGGGGATGATAGAAGGGAAGATAGTCGTTTCAGTCATGAGGGGGTTCTCCTCCCCTGACTGAGGAGGGAGCGATGTGTTGGAACAGATATTATACTATGGTTCTAGGTGTCTCCTAGTGTTGTTGGTTTCGAGGTTAAGTAGAGTTGGTATTGTTCAGTGTGTTGTATTAGAGATAGGGGCGTTATGTCTGTGTGTGGTTGTATGCGCGCACGTGTGTGTGTTTTAATGTGTCGGTTCTGATTTATGTGTGGGTATGTGTATGTGTATGGGTGTGCATGCGAGTGTACCTTGCATTTCATGTTTTTGTGTGATGGTATTAGGTTGTGTTCAGTTCAGGAGTGAATCTGGTGATGAAGTTTTTTTCCTGTGTAAGTAAATAAAAATAATTGTCTGTTTGGAAGATTGGCATTATTTTGAAGCTGTTTCCACTGCATGTGTGTACGTGTTTTGAAACATAGAGGTGTCTCTTATCTGCAATTTTGATGTTGCTCTTATGTAAAGCCACTCTATTGCTGAAATTTTTGGTGACGCCTATGTAGGATTTGTTGCATGTTGTGCATTTTAGTGCATATACTACATTTCTGGAGGTGCAATTTAGATCCTTTTTTATTTTGAATGTTTGTGCTGGGTTTTTGAATGTGTATGTGTTACCTTCTATTATTATGTCACATACTCCACATCGCGGTTTGTTGCATTTTGTAACTCCTTTTGTAGTATGTGGGACGAGTTTTGAGGAAGTTAGGATGTGTTTTAAGTTTTTGGGTTGGCGTTTGCTTTTTATTATTTTTGTTGTTTTAAGTATGTTGTTTAGTTTGTCGTTCTGATTGAGGAGGATAAGGTTTTTTGTTATCTGTGTGAATAGTTCTGAGTTGTTTGTGTTGTGTGTAGAGACGTATGCGAGAATTTGTTCTTTGTTGTATTCTTTTGGGGTTCTTAGTTGGTCTATTGAAATTTTTTCAGCCAGTTCAATACCTTTCTGTATTAGTGGTAGTGGGTATCCTCTTTTTCGCAGTATTATTTGTAGTTCATTCAGTCTAGTTGAACGGAGGTGTCTGTCTGTTACTATGGTGCAGACTCTACGTGCTAGGGAGTAGGGTATTGATTTTAGACAGTTTTTAGGATGGTGGCTTTTGAAGTGGATGTATTGTTGAGTGTCTGTGGGTTTGTGGTAGATGTCTGTGATTATGTTGTTGTTTTTTATTGTTACTATGATGTCTAGGAAAGGTAGTTCTGTGGGGCTTTGTTCTAGTGTGAAGTTTATTTTTGGGTGTAGATTTTGTAGCAAAGTGTGGAGTTCACATACACATATACACACCCACACATAAATCAGAACCGACACATTAAAACACACACACGTGCGCGCATACAACCACACACAGACATAACACCCCTATCCCTAATACAACACACTGAACAATACCAACCCTACTTAACCTCGAAACCAACAACACTAGGAGACACCTAGAACCATAGTATAATATCTGTTCCAACACATCGCTCCCTCCTCAGTCAGGGGAGGAGAACCCCCTCATGACTGAAACGACTATCTTCCCTTCTATCATCCCCCTCCCATACCTACACCCCCTCCAATGGCCCCCCCCTCTGAGGAACAAAATCTTCCCCACACTAGGAACCGATCCTGGGTCTGGCCATACCCACATGGGGAGACAAATGAATAGAAACATTAAAAAATCCCCTATTTTAAATACACCCCTCTTTCTAAACAAACATAATATAAGACTAAAACGAAAAATCACAATACTAAATCCAAGAATCCAAAAAATAAATATCAAAATAGAATGAAAGCACCCCTACCCTTACTTCAGAAGAGCCAGTCCCCCCTACCCACACATACACATTAGTAACGACCTCGGACCACAGCCGCCTTCCTAAGGAAGTAAATAACCCCAAAATACTATAAAACAATATACACATTTCCAAACCAATAAAAGCAAACACACGCACGCACACACACGCGCACAAACACACACATAAACACACACACACACACACACACACACACACACGCGCGCGCACACACACATACACACACCCTACCCCACCCTAAAGGGAAAGAAAAAGACATTAGCAGAAAGAGATAGCGACTGACTACAGCGAGGTCAAGTCTCCCTGGACAAACCAAATAAAAAAGCAATAAAAATTCACCATACCAATGTATAATAAACACTTACAAGCCTCCACCCCTTGGAAAAACTTCAAACTAACTACGAAAATCGCCATTTTTACACATTTGAAAATAATTTCTGACGAGGACGCATCACAGACCGTCTGAAACGCGCGTAAACGATTTCAATGACTTAAAAACATTATTACAATGATCCAAACATAATTCTCAATGAAAAACCAAGACACGGAATAATAAAATAATGTTAAAAAATACACATTGTTGGTGACTACTTCCTTATATATATATATATATATATATATATATATATAGTCATCCACATACAGTACTGTTTCTCTGTTTCACAGCTCATCAGTGCGGCTAGACAGGCAACCACCTCAAGCCAGGATTGAAACCCGACTGTCTGTATGGCAGTCAAGGCTCCTAACCATTACGCTATTGGCGGCCGCTGAACGAGTAGTGAATTTAATGATGTTTTGACATCGTCCGAAATACCGCCGCTCGATTTGTTTCACCAAATGCCATCAGTTTATAGTCTGATATTAACTATCGATTTTTTTCAATTAAGTCTTGTAGTGCTTGATGTTTTTCTTTTGACAATTATCTTGATGAGGTGTATTTTGCTAGGTTTTGTTTGATCGGTTTCGTTTACTTTACAACGTATAAATCTATTTAGGCTTATTTAATACTGGCTTATTTAGCATAAATATAGAATTCGCTATCGACCAAAAGGCATAGGGTTAATCTTGATGCAGTCATATCAAAAACTCAAAAATGGTACTTGATGCTTCGCATCATTATCAAGCGAAGATCAAAGTCAAGGGAAGCAATCCAGGGTGTCGTATTCGACTATGATCGATCGATTTATTTTTAATGCCAGCATATGGCACCTTTTGTAAACAGTTCATTTATTTCATAATCACAAATCGCTACTATGCACACAGTTTGGGAGTCGAGCGAAGTTATTGTTTTTCCAATGACATTAGTACATAATTAAATATAATAGATTTGAAATTGACGTGGCTCATTCCACATTTCATAATGCTATCTATTTGGACAATAAGAAACGCTAATAAAACATATTAGTCGGATTAATCGAAGTATTGTTCTCATCACGAGTGTTGTTATCACAACGTTTCAGCCGATCAATAATCCGACCTTCTGCAACTGTATGTAGTCGAACTCATTAATCTACGCAAAATATCGAAAGTAAGTCTTAGTTAGAAGGAGTAGAACATGATCCCTTTCTATCAGTCATACAATTTATTTAAATGGAAATATTTAGTATATTCACTGAACTAAAATTAGCATAAGCAATATTCACGTTCAGGTTAATAAGAAGTGTAAATATTTCAGTTTTTATTTACAGTATTTTTAAACGCTTCTAAAATAGAGTATATACGAAGAGTGTGGAAAAGTAATGAACCCTAAATGTTTATTTCGCACGAATGGATCAGAGAGGATTGCAAATTGCATTTTTATGATGATTGAACTTGTGCATTCATGACCTAAAGTTTCATCTATCTTTTCAGATATTGACGGTGTAACACTCTTGGAAAGCAACTGCTGTCATGGACATGCGTCAGTAGCAAAGGTACATCATTGAATTCCTGACAAATGTGCATTGAGAATAATGGTTACTATGTAGAAAAATAAATTCCAAGCCAAAAAGTCGTTCGTTTTAATGGTATCACTCTCCTCTTCGTAGCTCTTTTACTTATTAAGTTAAAAAATAGGAAGCTTTACTTTTGGAACTAGCCTCATATGACCATTCGCGTTCCGGACGCCCATGCGCATCAATCGTTCATCGCAGGTAAAAGTTCTGATAAATTCTGGAACACAAAAGGGCTCTTATTTTACTATACCACTTCTGTCTTCGTAGCTCTTCAACATTTTGAGTAAAAAATAGAAGACTTTACTTTTAGAACAGCCAGGCTTTATTGTTTATGTTTTAATAGTACTGCTGCATAATTTTAGCCAAACCTGTTTTGAGTGATACTGAAACGAATATGTATAACTTTGGTGTTTTCTTTTAAAGTTTTATCCTGACACACAGACAAACAATTGCACTTATATAACAGACTCCTTCCCAAACCAATTTCTAATAAAAGCCTTTTAATTATTAGTTGGCTTACCGTTGGCTTATAGACCTAAATGTAATATCTGCAGATAAGAGGCGCATTGCGAAGACATCGTCATGTATAATAGAACTATGAATGCTTATAAAATGGCGGACTTAATATCAATTTATTTCTGTGTAACAACTTTGTTTATACATTTCTTATTTCGGTTTGTGACTTACTCAATTGCACGCCAATGTATGCAAATGAGATAAAACTGTCATTACTTACAAACTGTCCAACATTTTTCCTGAAGCTGAGGCGAGGATTTATTTTTCTCAGCGGAAGCATAAGCTGAACGACGCGAGGCGATCTGTTTGCAAAATTAAGTTATTGTTGCTTTTCTGCTCAAATGTCCGCTTTATAATTCTTTCCTCATGACATTTAGCCTGAATTTATCGATGAGTTCATAATACATTTGCAGTTTATGTGTTCCAATAATTGTTTTTAATAATGATGAATTGGGAGCTCAAACGGTGTACTTGAGGGCCCCGAAGTTGTAATAATAAAATCTATAAAAAATTGAGAGTAAAAGGCATATATGGAAGTTGAGGGAATATTTGATGATATCAAGTATTAACATATTTATTGAATTGTGCACATTGGAGCCACTGGGAGGTTTTATACAGACAGAACAAAACTGGCTAGTCTGTTTAGAGTCTAAGCATCTATTTTTACCAGTGCGCAGACGTGTGTATGGCGGCTGTATACAAATGCCGAGTTGTCTGTTAGGTGACGTCACGATTAGGAAAAACAAAAAGGCTATAAAAAAACGTGTGCACAGACCGAAAAGAACGTTCGAGAAGAGAGAGGTCAGAGAGTAAACGATCATGTTATAAACGTGGATGATGTCACAGTCGTAACGAAAAGTTACGCGTGGCGGTAGAGAGTGAGAAATAAAGGTTTTCTTTAAAACCTGAAAGAGTGAGTTGAAATTCTTTCCTAATCTTTGTCTCCTTTACGACTAAGTTTGCAACGTGTGGATTCCGAGTGTCTACATGTTTATGCATGTGTAAATATGAACAACGTTATATAATGTGTGCTATTCATCTATCACTGCATAAAACTGTGTAGCAGGTGTTATCTACCGAACATTTTACAACAGATCTACTATTCAAGCAATGTATTAATTTATAATCGACAACGTAAATTTCTCTTTCAGCTCTCTCTCTCTCTCTCTCTCTCTCTCTATCTCTCTCTCTCTCTCTCTCTCTCTCTATATATATATATATATATATATATATATATATATATATAAAACCACAGACACACGCAAACAAACACACACACATATATATCTCCATATATAATATTTTAATTGCAGAAATTCCCCTCTGGATCAAATTACCATAGGTTTGCAATAATAGAGACTACATACTAATTTATTATGTCTAGACTATTAGCCACTATCTTATGTAACTTTAGAACGCCATTTTAGGCACATTTAGTCGTTATAATAAAATCCTACATTTTCATCGTCACTATCACAACTATCTTTAGAGGAAGTAGTTCCTATTTTTCCCTCTAAATATCTAGTCTTGAAGTAGTTCATATTTTTTCCTCTAAATATGAAGACCGTCCCAGTCATCACCATGAGGAATTTTGCAATTTTGACAGATATCGTAACTCGATCATAAACTAGACATAACATAATCTTTCTCTTTTCCGAATTCCAAATAATATAGGCCTCCCAGACTAATTTAGCTCAGTCTGATTGGCTGATTTCAGACCGTTCCTATATTCTGGATTAACGGTATTCGCATATTAAACGAATGCTAATGTACTATTCAAATATGGCGTCGCAATGATACCTACATTTGCCGTCTGAGTTATTGACTGCGTTCATTTACTTACATTTAACAGCGTAAGTTTTAATTTGCTCTCTCTTTCCCTCCCTATAGTAATCTCACTCAATATATATTCTTCCCGGCTCTGTCTCTCGCTCTCTTTTTGCTCTCTTTTTTCTCTCTCTTGCTCGCTCTCTTTTTTTCTCTCTCGCGCTCACTTTTTACATTTCTTCACGGCAATGCCGAAGACAAACAACAAATATTTATTTCCCCCCTCTCTCTCTCGCTCGCTCGCTTTGTACATTTGTTCCAGTAATTTATTATATTTTTCAAACATATTGACGTTTTTTTATGTACTTTATTTAAACTTGCGCAATCTATTACGATCGCCGCCGAATTGAAAATTAATGTTTTAGTAATATCATCTACTGTGCATGCGTTAACTTATTTTTATTAGTGAGGGGGTAAATTTGTACATTTGCTCCACCTCCACAATTTTCTTTAGAATGACGACCATTATATTGTTTCGACTGTGCTGATTAAGAAAATCGCACACGAATTTTATGGTGACAAGATATAAAGACCTGTATTATGCTCCGCGATAAAAATATCTACTTCTCTCCTACTGACACTGCCATCCTACTTTATTTTTTAGCAGCCACCAACAACAACCGTAGTTTACTATTTTTGCAAAAAGGGCAGCCTTAAATCTGGCAAAGCTAGTTAAATATCTTGCTAATATATATATATATATATATATATATGAGAGAGAGAGAGAGAGAGAGCGAGAGAGAGAGAGAGAGAGGGAACTAAAAGAATATCCGTACCAGGTCGGGCAAAATAAATTTTTTAACAAAATTTTTGCGCCACATTTATATCCTCTTACGGAGATTAAAAGCAACACATAATGACATTAAATTTTATCTCTAGAATCCTTATTCACATTTTGATCTAAATAAAACACATACATTTGATTCTAAGTAAAAACTTAAATTTGAGGAAGATTTATTGTGTAATCTGTAATACTTATTGTTAAACTTCCACCAAATTGGAGATATCTGACTGTCTCAAACGACTTCCACCTCGTCTTTGCCTGCTTTTGATAAAATTAAAAAGAAATAATGTCCAAATTACCTAGCCTTTCGTCCAACAACTTCATTCCAAAATTCATAATAACCGGTTAATAATTTATGAGTGAAGTCTGTACATACAAATATATAAGCATCTACACATTATGTTATATAAATGGTTTGGGTCGAAAAATTTGAGCTACCAATATATAAATGTATGCATGTATGCTTGCATGTCTGCCTAAAACTTTCGACAAAGGCGACGGAATTTTACAAGATCAGTATCGTTTAGAAGTTCGACCCTTCAGACGACAAATATCGAATAATTGGCTAAAAACATTAATATTTTCACTTTCAATTGGCCGCTTTTCTACAGGGGGTCGCTTTTATATCAGTGAAATCAGCTACAGTTCCTGGGGTATGAGCTTAAATGCATCCGATGGCGATGCCTACACTTGGGAACTTTAGAGAGTTATTGGTAATCACGGATCAACATCTTATTTTTCGGAATTCTTTAGAGTTAGATTGATAAGTTGAATTATTCGAACTTCTATTTCCATTATTGTTGTTACGTATTGTAACGTTATGGTCGATTATTTCACATAAGAGTCACATATCAAGGCCAAGAGGCTACTCAAGGATAAGGGTTAATGAGTGTACGTAGTCAAAGGGACAATATCATAGTATTCGTCAGAATGTAAATTTGGTAAATTAGATTATTAAGGGGAACGGCTCACCAAGAATTTGTTTACGTTGGACTTGAAGACGACCACATTGTAATCAGCTAGAAACCAAGATATGGAAGAGAGTTTCAAGAAAGATGCTTTGTTCATAGAATCTACGTTTAGATTAAGGCACAGATTGATAGTGTTTTCAGCTAGACGAGTGCTTCTTGCGAAAGTTTGGCGAAGGGGTACCATAGATTAGAGCTCAGACGAGCACTTGCCATAAAAATAACGATAAAGCAGAGAAAAGCTTGCAATGTCTCGTCTGTGAGAAAGAGGTTGCAGTGACGAGAAAAGGGCATCCCCTACTAGGCTACTATTTTGAACTCTGTCAATGAAGGATAAGATCTTTCTATCAGCTCCTGCTCAGATGTAGTAACAATACTCCAATCCTTCGACGTATCGGGCTCTTATATTAGTAGAGAATTGTATTAACAGGTAGACATCCACTGGATCGATAAAATGATTCCACCATTTTCCCAGCGACCTTGGCAACGGATTTGATATACGTGTTCCATTTCAGATCAGAAGTAGAGGTCAAGCCCAAAAGCTTGTCAAAACATGACGAAGGCCATTCATTTCCATTGATGCCAGATGGGGATCAGAGCGTTGATGATGTAAATGTAATTCTTTTCCCATGAAAATCGCTCGAGACAAAAGATGTAGCCAATGTATGTAAGGAAATAAAAAGAATCAAATATGAATAACGGAAAGACAAGAGATGTATCTTGACCTTAACCTTAAAATAAATAAGGCTATAGTTAGGAAGAAAGAAGTAACCAATAGGAGAATCACACAAGACTGCTGTACTTGGAAATAAGCTACTAGAATAAATAGACGTAGGTATGTGAACAGCAGGTTGATGAAGACTACTAGATTAACAAGTTAAACAAACTGGACAAAAGGAAGCAGGGAATTAATTCTGAAGAACACATGCTATACTAGTAATCATAGAAGAGACTGAGACTAGCAATATTACAATTCTGAGAGAGTAGAGGACAGAAGTAGAAAAAGAGGTCAAGTAAATTACAGTACGTTTCTGAACCTCATCAAGAAACCTCACATGAGACAGAGATTAACCAGTCTAAATAGGGCAGCGGTACTCCATACAAGACCTGATAGAAGATTTGAAAAGAAGGAGCATAGCTTCGGGTGTGAGAATGTGTTTGGAGTGATTTACGATTTTCCGCAAGAACAGAGCATTCCATGAAAATCCCAGGAAGGAAAGGCTCACATTTACAACTGAAAGGCATTAGCTACCGTCTTAACTGAAGTTAGATTAAAAATCTAAATAATCCAAATAATGCAAATTAAGAAATATTTCGTTTGAACAATTTTTTTTTTATAAATGAAATTACCTTTTGAACTAAGCGGCAATGAAAACACAACAAAGCCAACCAACGTGAGCATATTGTAAAGTAGACATTAAAAGAGTGAAAACTTTATAGTCGACACCTAAAATATCACAGAAGCTGGCAGGCGCGTTCAGACGGAGAAACCTTAAACATTTGAAAAGAGTGGCGTACAAAGTTGACGTCTGTTTGTTTATAAAAATTGCACATCAGAACAATTTTTTCTTCCTTGCTTTTTTCATCAGACTATTTTTTTTTATTTTTCTCAATTGTGCATAAATTCATCATCATTACCCGAGAAAACACTGGCAGTTACAACAAAAAATACGTGGACATATCTATTTCCATAATGTTAGCTATGTGTATATGCATATGTATTTATCTATCTCTGCCTTTATGGGCTAAGGACCAGAAAAAAAAACATTTGTACCGTCAGTTGCAAAAAAAAAAAAAAAAAAAAAAAAAAAATGCTATTTATATTTATCTCGCCGGAAATAGCGTTTCAGACATTCACTCTTAAACTAATTAATCAATCATCATGAATTTTAAAATATAGACGTTAAGCTTAGTGTTAGTTAATGTAGGATGGATTTAGTTCTTTTCATTTTTATGCAAAGAAGATAAAAGCGCTTCTTGAAAATTCGATGTTTGTGGAATTTTAATACTAGGTATTAATTAATAGATTATTTCGCAAATTTCAATTTCTTTCGAATAATTTAAATGTTTTCATATGGTATACGAGCATAAGCTATCTGAAAATTCAAGCACCAATTAAACAGGATTCCTTGAATTTCAATTTCTTCTGAAGACCCTTTTAAGCTTCAGCCATGAATTTTAAACATTTACTAGAATTAAAATCATAAAATGAATCTTGAAAATGAATTGCATTAAGCATCCTAGACATAAGGTTTAGTAATATATATTTTAATTTTTGTAAAAAGAGTATAAAATATGACCAAAACTGATTTTTCGGTAAAGTAATTATATATATATATATATATATATATATATTAGATAGATAGATGTATATATATATATATATATATATATATATATGTATATATATGTGTCTGTGCAATCAAATCGGTGAAAACTTGCTATCAAACAAATACTGTAATATATAATATTTCATTTAAATAATTCATATTAAAACCTACAATCGAAAACTTTATTGGGGTTTTCAAATATATACAAGCTTTATGCATCGATAGACTGACAGACATACACATAGATTTATGTGCTTTTTCTACCAATGCAATAAGAAAACAGTAATTTAATGTGCGTGTAGTTATAGCATTATATCGCTTGACGGTTCAATATATAATGACAACACATCCTTATTTTTTCTAGTGGAACGATTATTGACAATGTAAGTAATAAATGTATTGATTTACCATTGAACTAAGCAGACGTTCATTATAACAGTTTATGGTGTCAAAAATGGAGGAAAAAATTCTGTATTCAGACAAGAAACACCATTGTTACCATATTGATTTATCAGCTTCGCGAGAAACAAGGTATATCCTTACAGATTGTCGATTTTGGCCACTAACCTCGAATAACTGCTCATCGTTTCATTTCTCTTAAATATATCACAAAATAAGGGAAAGAAATCAATTTTGTAAAAATAGATTTCCTTCGTTTCGTCAAACAAAAATAAAATGAAACCAAATGTATTACGGTAAAAAAAAATGTATTAAAAATATTTAACCATTTAAATAATATTTTCATTGCTATTTTCAAAATTCAAAGTAATTCGTTTTTAATAATTTAGATTCGTTTCAATTCGTATGAATTTAAATGCCGGTTTATGGCTGCATATAATAAACGTATATTTTAGTAACACCACTGCGCTAATTGTTCTTATTGCTTGAGCTCACGTTAAAAGTGTTATTTTACAGTAGTAGTTATAAAGAACACCATCGCGCTAACCACTGTTAATTACTTGTCTTAATAGAACGAATGTGTTACTTGTAAGTTTTCTTTCAAAACAAAAATTCTAAACATGACTATATTTAAAATTACTTTTTACTCAAAATATTTTAACAAAACCGTAGGCGTCGGTAATATGTGTGCGAAGAGTTAATCTTTAAACAAATAAACTTTACATTCTGAATTATGGAAGACGCCTTCTGGAAAACACGTAAGTGTGCAGTGTCTACCATGACAAAAATAAAACCAGAGATCTCTAGGTGCCGTAAAGCTTTCTACTCGAATAACTTTTTTTTCTCTCGGACTGCTGCACTTTTAAATTCCCTCCCTTGGACACTGCTTCTCTGACTGTCCTGCCATGCAGAAATTAAAGTGTAATATTAACAGCCATCTCGCTGCCCAACTCCATAGATAGTATCTACGTTAATCTTGTCCCAAATAGTAGGTCCTTACGACTAAGTTGCTCTGTGCTTTGTTTGTGGTGAAATGACAATAATATACATATATATATATATATATATATATATATATATATATATATATATATATATATATATATATATATATATATATATATGTACATATTGATATACAAAGAATTTCCATGGTCGCGACACTGGACATGCTAATGTTTCGGACCGATGGTCGGCAAAGACCACAAGTCTTCGTCAGTCGACGTAATAAAAAGTGGAAGACAACTTTTTATTACGTCGCCTGGCGAGGACTTGTGATCTTGACTGACCATCTGTCCGAAACATTAGCATGTCAATGTCGTGGCCATGTAAATTTGTTTTGTATATTTTGCTCCTTTTTATTGGGCACTCTTAATAACCTCGTTAAATACACGAGTTTTCTCTCTTCATTACTTATAACTTGGTATATATATATATATATATATATATATATATATATATATATATATATATATATATGAGGAATTATTTGAATTATTAACCAAATTATTGATCGCATATGAAAGAAAAGTTATTTCTGTATTCTTCTCCTTAGAGTTTCTGTTAATACCATGAAGTAAATAAGCCCAATAATTTGTCCGCTATATGAGATTGAGCTTTTTTCTCTTTTGTTTTTTACAAAGTAGTCACCACTTATAAAGGTCCGGGAGCCACTCAGGGATAAGGGTTATTGTGTGTACAGTACGTTAGTGTTGGAGATTTGATAAAGTGTCTTACTTAAGGAGGCAGTTCATCAGGAATTTGTTCACATTGTATTTGAAGATATCCAGATTGTAGTCAGGCGGGAAACAGGCAACCGGAACAGAGTTCCACAGGTGTGCACTTCTAAGAAAGAAGCTTTGTTCATGGAATCTACGTTGGCACAGATAAGGAGTGGGGAAACCTTTTGACAGTGGTTCCAGTTAGGCGGGTGTTTATCGTGAAAGATTGGCGAGGGGGGCCAGAGATTGGAGTTCAGACGAGCACCTGCCATAGTAGTAACGATAAAACAAAGACAGGCTCGCAACGTCTTTCCTGTGGGGGAGAGGTTGCAGGGAAGAGAAAAGGGCACCACCCACTAGGCCACGAAGCATATTTTGTACGCTGTCAAGGCAGGATAGGCTGTTTTTAGCAGCTCCTGCCCAGATGTGGCAGCAGTACTCCATCCTTGGACGTACTTGGCTTGTATACAGATAGAGAATTGCATCAGGGGTGAGATATCTTCTGAAGCAGTAGAAGGATCCTACCATTTTTCCAGCAATCTTGGCAACAGACTTGATGTACGTGTTCCATTGCAGATCAGGAGTAAAGGTCAAACCCAGAAGCTTATCAAAACATGGAGCTTCCCCTAGACGAGAGCGATCCATATCAATTGATGCCAGATGGGGATCAGAGCGTTGATGATGTAAAGATAGGAGTTTGGTTTTAGATGCATTAAAAGTAACAAGCCACCTCCTCCCCCACTGTACCACGCGCTCAAGATCAGAGGAAAGAGAATCTGAGAAAACTTTGTCATTTACGGCCTTTGATGTGTTGCCATAGATGGTCGTCTCATCAGCATAGATGTCAACGAATGATTTAAGTATATGTTTTGAGAGATCATTGATATAGATCAGGAAGAGAGTTGGACCTAGGATTGACCCCTGAGAAACTCCAGCATTAATATTGATGACCTCTTATTTCTGCCCATCAACCACTACTCTTATAAGCCTATCGGAGAGAAATGATTTTATGATCGAGAAAACATTTCCAGTTATACCGTAGCTGGAAATCTTGTGAAGTAGGCCCTTATTCCATACCTTATCGAAGGCCTTTGATATGCCAAGAGCAATTGACCTAGAGAGGAAGCCTTTATCAAGAGATTCGCTAATCCATTGGGATATAACAGTTAGCACATCTGCTGTAGATTTGGCAGAACGGAAACCATATTGCATGTCACTAAGAAGGTTATTTCTGCTGAGGTGGTTGACTACTTCACTATTTACTATGGATTCCAGCAGCTTACTTATGACACACAGGAGACTTATTGGTCTGTACTGAGAGTGAGATGACATATCACCTGAGTGCTTAAATATAGGGCATACTGATGAGGTTTTCCAGGGTGTTGGGAAGCAGTTCGTGTAGCAATTCTTTTAAAAAATTCTACTTTTATATTCTAAAATACATGGAAAGTATATTGAATATATGGCACCATTAAAACGAGCGACATTTTGTGCTTAGGAATTCATGTTTTTACATAATCTCAAGTATGACGAATGACGCGCTAGAAGTTTGTTTCAAGTGAAGCTGGTTTGCGGAAAGCCAACCCCATTCTCGTTTCAACCAGCCTGATCTAGCGACAGGACAGGTTTTAGACAGCTAAAGGTGAAGTAAGATACATTAATTGCCTGAAGTTTCAACGGCTTCCTACACCCAGCGCTCACATCGGTGATGTAACGAGAACCAGTGCGTCAACGTAATAATGTCGTATTTCTAAAAAAAAAAAACATCTCCGATCAGCAGTATATTTTCACACGGGCAATGCCTTGTAATTGCCGTTATTAACATATAAAGTATCTATAAGTTTCCAACTTGTAATTTGTTAATTTGGCATCAATCGCTTTGAAATAAGTTATACCACTAGTTAATAGTTATACCACTAGTTTAAAATTTATACCACTAGTTAATACTGAATAATCTGAATATATATATATAGAGAGAGAGAGAGAGAGGAGAGAGAGAGAGAGAGAAGTAGAGAGGAGTGAGAGGCATAGATGTTATAAAAAGAGCCGGAGTTAAACAACATACAATAAGGAGGAAAGTTGATCAGTGATTGCTGACTTGTTGAGTTAGTTTCAAACTACAGACAATTGAACAAATTAAAATGAGACTTTATTCAAACATAATTTTTATCTCAATAGAAATTAATATTTTAGCATATATTTTGTGCGATTCAAACACATGGGAAAACAAACATAGATGAGCTCATTTTTTTAATATAATAAGATATGTGTAGCGTGTTCAGAAGTAGACATATTATATTATTTTATGTATTCAACAAAGCAGAAAATAAATCAATGTGAATATTTGTACACATTTATCTTTGAAAATTCCAAGAAATCAAGTAGATTGTGTCCATCCGTGCGTGATTTACTTTGGATAGAAAGCAATAGTGTTTGCAAAATATATGTTGAATTTATCAGAAAACCTTATTCCATGCATTTGATGAAAGAGTGTGTTTGTAAATTGTGATGGAAATCAAGACTCAAGTGATATGTTATTATTATTAAGTAATAATATAATTTAAAAAATAATTGTAGATACGAATTTTGACATGCATCGAACTGTTATGTATGATTGATAGGATATGGCCTTGGCGTAAAGTTGTTTCATATAAAAAGTAAAGTGATTGATCGCACTAGTCATGTGACACAAGAAATATTATAAAAATCTTAGTGCAGGAACGCGTAATGTTGAGTCTTGGTAGATAGTCTCGCGTGGCGTCCTTCGAAGATATTATTGGATCATGTCTTGGTTAAAGAAATGGATATGAATTTTGAGTAAGTCGTCGTTGTCTTTATTTTTTTTAATGTACCAACCAACTGTGGAAAATTAACGAGAGAATAGCTTCAGCCCTTTCCTTGTATTAACCAGTCTTTCGATGAGGAAATCAGTATATGACTCTACACATCAAAAAGTAGGTCGTGGATGTTTTACTGCGAAAATAAAAAAATAACTACACACTCTCTGCAGTGGGTAGTAGTGTGCCTACACGGTCACGGTGCGCTATTTTTAGTGTTATTTTAAGGAATCTTCTGCTTCTCCTAATCTAACGTGCATAGTCTGTTATGGTGCTGCTAAATAATAAGAATCACATTTTCGACAGGTTTTAAATGTTGGCAGTCATCACCTTCCGAATTTGAGAGGGTCATATGATTTCCGATGGGATTCTTCTGACACTCTAAGCTGGTAAGACTTGAATGATAAATATATGTATGTGTGTCATCTCTAATACTGGGGACAACAAGCGAAGGGTGGCCTGATGTAATGACACAGTCTCTCTCTCTCTCTTTCTTTCTTTCTTTCTCTCTCTTTCTTTCTCTCTCTCTCTCCTTCTTTCTCTTTCTTTCTTTCTTTCTTTCTTTCTTTCTTTATCTCTCTTTCTTTCTTTGTTTCTCTCTCTCTCTTGTAGACACACACGTATGTAAAGTTTCTGCATCTGTTATTTTGGTTTTGGTTTGCAGCGACGATGGTGGTAATAACGACATAGGCTATTAATGAGTTATACGCACATCGTAAAAGCGTAATGTAATAGTATTTTAACTGTTCCAGGATGCGCTTGAAGTGGACCATACCTTCCCCAAAGGTATTACTGAAAGTTGTGCAACGGTCTTGATAAAAATCGCAATGCACACCGATAACCATTGCGCTGTTGTCAGATCCACTGCTAATAAATTATCGACCGGCAGGGTAAAAAAGAGAAAGAAATTTTATTAATGTCTTGATCCACTAATCAAACAAAGAGCATCAAGTTATAAACTGGGAAATTTACCTGAATTTTCTAGTATTTATTATGTTTTTTGTTTTCTTAGAAGTGTGATGAAGTTGACTTTCTACAATAACGAATGAGGTAAATCCAGTCGAGAAGAAGCGGATATTATCGTTGGACAGGTCACAAAGAGCGACAGGGGAATTTTCAATCGATTTTGTCCCCGATATCTGCATAAACGACAACGCCGAAGTGTCTGCTATCAGAATTTAACAATTCATTTACTAGAGATCAATAGTCCAATAAAAAATGACAACTGAAATGAATCAATAGTTATTTGTTCGCAGTGCAGACTCCTCGATGTTGAATCCGATAAGATGCAGCATCACACGTCAAAATACGTCCAAGATGAAAGAAAGGAAAGCATCATCATGAAAATAAGCAAACACACGTAACAAACGCACACATACACCAAAAACACGTGCTTTGTTTCTGATGATCAGATAATCAATTAAAAGTGTAATAAAGTGTTAAAGTTAAATGAATGTTGTTATATACATATATATATATATATATATATATATATATATATATATATGAATATATCTATCTCTCTCTCTCTCTCTCTCTCTATATATATATATATATATATATATATATATATATATATATATATATAGATGGATAAATAGATAGGGGGCTCAAAGAGATATATACAGATTCTTTAAATGAAATCGTTTTAATATAAAAAAGTTCGACATGCAGGTAGAACTTAGAATGTAAGACATATATTGATAATAGAAAGATATATACTGATGTATATAAATTTATTGATGAATTTGAAACAAGGCAATGCAATACAGTGTGTAAGGTTAATGAAATCTAATAATGGCAGGCATTTTGGAGCATAATGTTTCTCGTAAGGAGAAGAAAAGTGTTAGGTCACAAGATAAGGATCCGACATCTAGCAAAAGTCATATTACGAGATTTTGTATGGATTGAATATATTAGATAGGAGGAGAGAGTTGTCAAGTGGATTATTAAATAATTATGGTACTTTAAATATGTTAATAGATGGAGTACGCTTTAGGGAGTATTTATTATATGCTATAGGATTTAATATATTAATTAATTAATTAATTAGGATCGAGTGAGAGTGATATATGCCGACCTATACAAGTAAAATAAAGAATAAAGGATACAAATATAAATATAAAAAATAAAAAAGTATGTGAGAGAATAACAAATAGAGGAAAAAGTAAAAAATATGATTAAATGAAATTAAAAACAGAATTTGTAGGCGAGAGGTGAAAAGGGTTGCTGACTCGTGTTAAGACAGTGTTATAATGATTTTAGGAGTCAACAGAAAAAAATGAAAATCATTTTGAATTTACAGGAAAATCCCATAACACAAAGTAAATACTCCCTAAAGCATACCCTATCCTTTATCGCCCACTCGCCCAATCTTATTAACTCCCCTCTTTTAAATATTTAAAGTACCATAATTATTTTATGCTCTATTTTTAACTGACCCCAAATAGATTATATATATATATATATATATATATATATATATATATATATATATATATATATTAAGTAAAGTGATTTTCAATTTAAAAATTTAAAAAAAAATTTTAAAATTTAAAAATCAAATTTTAATTAAATTAAAAATCAGTTTCATAAGAAGGAACAACAACAAGGTCAATTATCTGTACGATCGTTTCGGAAATCCGTGCTTTTTATTTGTGGTATACATGAAGTTATGTAGAACAATTATATATAGTTTTTTTGGTAAGCACGGTCTCCTCATCAGCAAATTTAGGAGGATTTTTATTGAATTTAAAAGACACCATAAATAAACCTAGTATTATATATATATATATATATGTATATATATATATATATATATATATATATATATATATATATATATATATATATACGAAAGAGTTAAAAGTATTAGATCGATTTTTTAAGAGGAGCCTTATTGGGATAATGCAAAGCTCAACAATTTGCTTTGGAGCTCATATAGAATATTAAGTAAAAACAATGAAAACATATATACTAATAAATATAGATCTTTTCTTTTATTCAATATGGATGTTATCTCAATTAGGGTTGTGGGATAAGTAGGACTCTTTATATCATGGTATTTCGAAGCCTAGTGTTTTTCATCAGAAGAGGAGAAAGGGTGCTAACGAACATATTAAGGATGCGACGTCTGGCGATAGCTATATTAGAAGTGAAATAATTAGTAGTTAGAGGAAAAGGGTAATATATTGAAACTGTTGGGAGAGGGAAAAAGGAGAACTACAATATTCTTTGCGATAAAGGAGGAATATATAGCTGATATTTAAAAAATGAAGATAGGTGGAATCGCTTATACCATGGTGGAGTATGAGCTGAGTGTTCAATATATGTGTACCTATGTGCATGTATACTATCGGAAAGAATATGGAAGTAGATTAAAGGTAATTGCTTTTTTAATCATAAGGAGAGAGTTTTATTTCTATGTCCGTATATATTAGAAGGGGTATCCGAATTACAATGTAGTAATTAAATGAAGTATATAAACAAATAAAACAAATAAGTAATACAATAAAAATAAAGAGATAAAATATAAAAATATAAATGAATAAAATAAAAGATAAACAAATGGTAGAATAAAAAGATAAAAACTATAAAATAAGAGATAAAAATGATAAAATAGTATAAAATTATCAAACATATAAAAGTATACAAAGTACAAAATGTATTAAATATAAAGAAGAAAAATAAAATAAAATAAAGATGAAAATAAAAGAGCCAAAACGAATATAAACGCCCCAACCCCCGCAAGTGAATTTCAGTGCAGAATGCAGGTATTTATATCTTGAAAAGTACCTGTCTACGCCAAATATAAATTACCTTGTTTTAATGATTATACTATATAACTTATAAAACGCGTCATTCCAAAGAAAGTTGAGGAGTTGTATTTTATGAAAAAATCCCCTCCTGCCGAAATAAAAACTAAAATAAAATGTCGTAGAAGCCGAAAATTTTAAAAAGTTGTAGAAGCCAAAAAGTGCGAAAAAAACAAAGGAAACATAGATCTCACTCCCCAAAATAGGCTCCCGTAAAATTAACTATGCATTATTCCCCCTCATCTCCCTAAAGGAACCATGGGCGGACAGTATGGAAATTCCCCCTCCTCTAAAGTGAATAATGTGAAAATATTTTTTTTCTTTTACATTCTTCCTTGATAATGGTCAATGTTTGTTACTTTCAAAATATATAAAGAAACATACTTAATCATTGTTTAAAGAAAAAGAGAGAGATAATGTCTTGTTATTTCTTTTTTGTTTACTTGCTTCCCTATGTGAGTAGGGTTAGACTTGAGGTCAGTTTTTACTGCGGATGTAAACCAGCTCCCCACAAAGGGGAACTGAGGTAAGCAACAAAAATGAAAATATCAGTCATGAAGGATTTCTCCCCATTAACCGAGACCAAAAGATGAGCGCAATGCAATCGCCCCACCGTCTCAAATAAAAAAAATACTTGGAAAATGATTTGTGTATGCATCTAGTTCATAGTAACTGTAAGTTAAAAAAATATATATTGTACGTACCCGTTATGGAGTAAAGTTCTCCGAAAGAAAATTTCACTAAATTGATCGCAGTAGCATAACAAATTGTTTTTTTTTCGCTGTAAAAAAAGAAAACTACTTGATCCAAGTAAGTCGAGTTATCCGTCCTTTATTGGATTTAATACCCAAAGGAAACTGAAATTTAATAAAAATAATAATAAAAAAGATGATACTGACGGACTATATGTAAAAAGGAAAGACGGAGGAAAAGAGCTGATCTGTATAAATAGCATAAAAATAGAATTAGAAAAATACATAATGCAGAAGATTGAAAGAATAATTACTGAAACAAGAGACACGGAAGAAACAAACAAGATAGAAAATAGACGTGGAATAAGACGAAAAAAAGAAAAATGGTAGGAGAAACAGCTACATGGACGATAAGGATGACTAAATAAGAGATTAACGTAAACACTTGGAAATTGCTACAAAAAGGAAACCTAAACAGGGAAACTGAATTACTAATAACAGCTACACAAGACAACGCAATTAGAACCAACCACATCAAAGCAAGGATCGACAAGACTCAAGAAAACAGCAAATGCAGATTCTGCTGACAAATAGAGGAAACAATAGACCACATAATAACCGAATGCAGCAAACTAGCTCAAAAAAGAATATAAAAATAGACACGATCATGTGGAGAAGGCAGTATATTAGCAATTATTCAAACAATTGCACCTTGAACAATTAGACAAATGTTAAAAGCACAAACCGACAGCAGTACTGGAAAATGAAAGTCACAAGATCTCATGGGACATGAATATTGAGACGGATAAACCCATCCAAGCAAGAAGACCCGATGTCATAATAGTTAACAAGAAGGACAAGTCTTGCCAGATAGTAGATTTTTCTGTTAGACAAAGAGTGAAGATAAAAAAGACAGAGAAACAGAGTAAATACACGGAACTGGCCAGAAAGCTCAAAAGGATCTGGAAAATAAGGGAAGTAAAGAAACACGCTAGGAACGATACCAAAAACTTTGAACAAAAGGATGGAAGAGATTAGAATGAGAAAGATAACCGAGAAAATAAAAAAAATTCAATAATGGAAACTGCAAACTATATTAATAAAAACCTTTGAATGTAGAGACTAACACGGCACATAAACTACACACAAATTGGACACAGAAACGACTACAGATGCAAAACACAAAGGAACATTGCATGGAATCATGAAAACTGAAACTGTATAATTGTAAGATACCGAGGAGGATGGTAATACCGAGGAGGGAAAACACTAGCAAGGCCTCTACCTCATCGATTCCGCCGTCAGCAGAGATGTGGAGATGTCATGTTTTGGACTGGAATAATCTGCAATGAACTAATTGGACCATTTCTGAGTACCAGAAAAGGTCAAACTGAGAGCCAGTCTTATATTTTATTTTTAAATGAGCATTTGTCACCATGGCTTGACGACCATCCATTGGCGCGTCACCGCAAATTGATTTTTATGCACGACAATGCGCCATCCCACTCAGCCAAGGTTATAACATTCTACCTGAAGTAATTCGGCATTAGTGGAGAAAATTTGATGAGATTGCCACCTTTTTCTTCAGATATAAACCCAATTGAGCAGCTTTGGTCAATAATAAAGATGAAAGTTTATGAAATGGGTGTTCAATTTTCGGAGAAGAATGAACTTTGGAGGAGTATTTTGGAAGTTTCCTATAGGATCACATCATCTAAAATCCGAAAATTGAAATCATCAGTTGACAAAAGGCTATTCAAAGTGATTTTGAAGAATGGGAGTTATATTGATAAATGCATATTTCCTTAAATAAGATAATGTAAGATTCGTTGTTGTTTTTGGTTATTATTTATACTGGATATGTTCTTTATTTCATATAAATAGAAATATGAAGTTAGAATATTATTTTACATTTTTAGACACATTTAAAATTGTCAGACAACAAAAATTAACATAACTGTAAAAATATTTGTTCAAATTCAACACAAATCAGGGAAATGAGAAACCTTGTTATGATCTTCCAGGGTACCAAATTTAACTTCTCTGCGTTTTATATCAATTTCAAAATTTAAAAAAAATATATTGACCTGTAATTAAGCGATACACAGGGCTTATATATATATATATATATATATATATATATATATATATATATATTGTAAGTTATAAAATGTATATGGTGATTAAGCTACACTGAATATTCCGCGTTTCATCCACTTTAAGATTCTTCAGGCTTATGCGCGAATTCTGTGGTTGTTTGTCGTTTTTATATGTTCCTCTTCTATTGAAATTTTAGTTAGCCAATCAGTATTCACCTCGCCCTTCCTATCAGCCAATACATTTTATAACTTACTAACTAGCTCTACCTACGTATTGAGCACTTTTAAAGTAAATACTTAAAGCTTACGCATAAATCTATACTTTCGTATATTAATTTTATGTGAGTAAATTAAATAGTTATATATATACACACATATCTATTATATCTATAAAAGTGAACGTGTCTGTCTGTCTGTCTGTCTGTGTGTCTGTGTGTCTGTGTACATTTCCTTACGCAATAACTCTGTCAATTTTTAGTCTATAGACTCGAAATTTGAAATACCGGGTACTGAGATTTGGGAAAATCGATGTGACGGGTGTCAGCCAGAAATTTGGCTGTTAAGGGGTCAAATTTCAACGATTTGACCTTTAAGAACTCTACCAAACTCCTCCGACAATTTTGGGTCTAGACACTTGAAATTTTAGATATAAGTTCCTTGAACCTGGATCTAACTTAATAAAGTGATTTGAGCCCGAAACAATAAATTTTAAGGGGTCATAATAGGGGTCAAAGTTTTAAAAAATTAACCATTTTTTTGTTTTTTTGCTTTTTTTGCACAGCATACACCTCCAAACACCCGAGCAACGCCGGGCACCCCTGCTAGTATTATATATGTATATCTTATATAAAATAATTAAATAAAAAATATAGTATAAATTTTTAGGTATACTACGTTCATCATATCGAGAACTTAGTAAATACATCAGCCGACTTACTGTTAGAAAATTCACTATTTGAAAAGGGGGTATACATTGATGAAAATAAACAAAAATTTTAAACTTGGATTGTTTAAAAAACAAAGATCACTTGCTATTTACCGTCTAAACGTTCAGGAAACTTTAAAAACAGAACAAATTCATGGTTCTCCAGTCAAAAGTACCAGTTCCATATAATACAATGTAGATAGAATCCAGTTACTATTTAACAAATATATATATATATATATATATATATATATATATATATATATATATATATATATATATAATAATAATTCTAAATAATAACAATAATAAATTACTGCTACTATTTCTACTATTACTACTAAGTATAATGATAATGTTAAAACATTACTCTAAAAAATTTAAGAACATTATGTGATATGTTAGTTTGCAATAAAGTTTACTTATAACTATTATATAAAGGGAACTTTGTGTGTGCATGTTTTTATGTGTGAAGTCGTTCCCTATGGATTCGAAAACGGTTGGGCTAAATTTTATGAAATTTCACACGAAACTACTTTACGTGCCTGGCACTGTTCTTAAATAGCTGTTTTATCAGAATGTCTTTGATAATTATCGATAATCAATAATCGAAATAATCCGATGAAAAAAAGAAAGAACCAATGTTAAAATCTTACACAGGTTTATGTCACAAGTGCATTTCAGAAGTTTTATTGCCACACAAGTCGAAAGGCCCGACATATGAAATCAACAGTAGTTTTTTTTTTATAAGGCATGGGCGCGTACGAAATGAATGTTCATGTTTAAAGCATAATTTACTTTTTTTCATTTTAAATTTAAATTAAAACTATTACCACTGCACAAACAGTAAGGTCAGGGACAAATAAAATCAACATTAGATTCTTTAATTTTAGAGCGGCGCGTTCGAAATGAATGTTTTTGTTTAGAGCACAATTAAAGCAGGGTACTTGACTTTTGCATTTTGAACGTTAATGCAAACCATTATATATATATATTGAGTTGAGCATATTGAGAAGTGAAACACGAATTACCATTAGCATATAAGCGACGCTCTTTGTGTAAACAAATTGAGCGGAGGTATTTCGGACGATATCAAAACATCGTTAAACTCACTACTCGTTCAAGCAGCCGCCAATAGCGTAATGGTTAGGAGCCTTGACTGCCGTACAAACGGTCGGGTTTCAATCCTGGCTTGAGGTAGTTGCCTGTCTAGCCGCACTGATGAGCTGTGAAACAGCGAAACAGTACTGTATGTGGATGACTATATATATATATAAATATATATATAAATAATTTCATAAAATAAACAGTAGGTTCTCTGCAGTGCAATGCAGACTACAATGTATTGTGCACTGAGTAATTGTGACAAACAATATGAACCTTCCTCTCAATGCACCGCGATGGGTCCCGAACTAGAGCAGGCAATCAATCGATTTAATTGAAAAATAATGGACAATTTGACCGATTTTGCTGATGATAATAATAATATGACCATAATTCAATCCAGGGCAACCTCGATTTTTGCAGCTAGTAAAATTATATAACAATAAAGAAGCTTAAGTACCTTTGGTACCAGACAGGCAAATAGATTAGAAGGATTCCACATGCGGGTATAAGTAATATATATAGCATTAGTTTAAATTGTAATGTTTTTTGCTTTGTCTGGGGGTATGGAATGTTTCGGTAGAAAATAGAGAATTTTGTATAAAAAATAATAATTTTCCTGCGTTAGGCATCCTGTTGCCTTGCCTAGAATATCTATTTCTTCATTCAAATAAGCTCAATATTTTTACATTTAACCAAGCACATAAATTATTGACGTTCAAGCGTGCGCACTAATTTTTTAAAAATGTATTGTTTAATATAACTTAAAATGTTGCGCAGGACACCTTTTTCTCAGTCAAATATTTCCTATCAAATTTATCTTAAAACGTTTGATGGAAAGCATACGAGTTTGAGTATGAGAATCCTCTACATGGTAAAATGAAAAGAAAATCGCTTATGTTACTCAGCGTGTTTCCGAAAATATATATTCTGACCTTCATAATTATTTGTTAATTAGGCGTTTATACAGTACAACTATATATATATATATATATATATATATATATATATATATATATATATATATATATATATATATATAGTAATTTATAAAATATATATGGCGATTAAGCTACACTGAATATTCTGCGTTTCATCCACTGTAGGATTCGTCAGGCTTATGAAGTAGTTATATATATATATATATATATATATATATATATATGTGTGTGTGTGTGTGTGTGTGTGTGTGTGTGCGTGTGCGTGTGTGTGTGTGTGCACCCCTTAATATTAAAATTTACTAAAAATTACGTTTACATATTACTAGTCATGTTGTCTAGGATGTATATTCCAAAAGTAATCACGACCCGTTCATAAGTTTAGGAAATTATTTTGTATGCACACATAGGCATATATATATATATATATAATATATATATATATATATATATATATCCTAGCAAAAGTACCCGTTGTTGACTGGGTTCAAAAGCAGCCTACAGAAAATGGACTCTGATTTATGAATGTATGATAGGTCATGAAAAGGAAGGGTTGTAAATTTCGGTTGAATTTGAGGGTATCAAAACCAAAGCAAAATATGATGAAAGTAAAAATAAAATAGATAAACCCCATAATATATTATACTATACCTGTTCACAATGAAACACTTATCACAATATTAAACTTTGTTAAACTTTGTGACATATTTCCATTCTATGGAGGTCAGGTTCGAACGAACACCCCATCATTTTATTATAACATATTTCTTCAAACAGAAACATAATTATCAAAGTATACTTACGCAGATAGATATGAAAAGTCTTTATTAAAGTTGTGCCTATTTTCATTCTATGGAGGCCAGGCGCGAACGCAGACCCCACAATTTTATTATACCATCCCTATTTAAGTTAAAACATACTTCTCAAAGTATTATTATGTACATCTATATCAAAAACACTTGTAAACGTTTTTTTTTAATTGTTTATTTCCATACTTTGAGGACAAGGCGCGAACCCAGACCCCACAATTTTAATGAACCACCGTTCTGCCAGATCAAACATAACCATTCCTGTGTCTCGATATATCTTCTATCATTATATGTAATCAGTTTTTTTAAAATAGTCAACCATATAGGAGCCTATTCGTGACCAGACACACACACATTCAGTTTTATATTATATATATATATATATATATATATATATATATATATATATATATATATATATATATATTATCAACTATCTATATTATACATAACTTTGTATATATACTAATACTTCAGTAAGTTGATGTTGATTCTTGCTAGCGTTCAATTGACTATATTCTGAACAAATTTAAAGGATATTCACAAAAGAATTACCAATTATATAGAAATAACACTAAGTGTATTATTATATTTACTATAGACTGTTACTTTACTTCATATATGAATATGTTAAGCTTCAGCGCTTCGTTAATATCGTAACAGTTATTCCAAAATGCATTAATTTATATCATTTTCAAAATTATTATTAAAAGCCTAGTTTTCAATATAATTAGTCTCACCAATGAGCTTATTCTTTGGTTTTGTAGTTTTTATTTTTCCGCTTCTTTTACTTTAGTAATTTGTTGTCCTCATTGCATGCTTGTCTTTTTTTCACTGATTTTATTTTATCATCAATGAATAATTTATGCTCTCGTTTCTTTGATTCAATATCTTTTAATTCCGTATGGAGTAATCCACATCACTACCAATGATAAAATCCCTTTACAACTAATTACAATTACCATTAATAAAACTTCTTCAGATCGATATTCTGAACTCATTATGCATATGCTGAAATCTATGCGACATAATTCCAACAAATGTAGACTGTAAGTACCATCAACTACGACTAATATATATAAAAAAAAAAAACGGCGAAAAACTTGCAGATCTAAATCTGATCGGTTTAGACTGAAGAATTTTGAAGAATTTGATCTCCTCCTCGCTGCCAATTTGTTTCGAATGGCGAGGTTCAACATATCATAACCAGGTTCAACATATCATAACTAGGTTCAACATATCATAACTAGGTCTATAACAACAGCACATGCTTCTCATTGTTTTGATTATCGAGTATATATCCGACACAGTTAAACAAAATTAATCAACCGAGAACCACATCACTCTATATATAAAAGCATATAATATACAAACGGATACATACTCGAGAGTCAAAACAATAAAAAGAATATGCTGTTGTCCTAGCCCTAGACATAACTTAATGTATTGCAGAAGATTAAACCGGAAGACCAAAATATGTGCGCATGTGTGTAGCACATGGGCAACAGTAAGTAGATTGAAGAATAAATATTATTCACTTATAACTTGATGTAAACATTTATTTACAAAGAGGTAACACATAGAATTATACAAATTACATCTATCAGTTTTAGTCCTATATTAGTGGAGTTTGTGTGTCACAATTATTACGAACTGCAGAACCATTTCTCCATCTTCATTCACCAGGATTCAAAGTCATTACCTTAATTGTATTTTACAGCGTTTATCTTCCGCTGCTGTCGCATATTCGTGCAAGAACTAACATAAGAGAGTTAAAATAATAGAGATAACTTTTATTAAAAAAGAAAAGGAATTAGCCTCCTTCTCTCGTCCTAACCCTCATGATTGCATGCAGTTTTGAATGAAACCCTATGGATATACCTGATATATCACGGCCGGCTCAACATTCTAATACTACTATTCCAATTAATACTAATATGATTTCTCCTCCACCAAATAAATAATATTGAGACAACAAGTGATCAGAACTAAATATCAAACTAGACAAGACAAAGAGAACACGCGCATGTCGACTTTATCTCTCGGTCTGTATGTGATTATTTATTCACTAATCCCTATTTTATAAAATATATATTTCAGATTTATTTTATTGTTCATCTACGTTTAAATAACGATGTAATATAGGCAGAGATATAGAGTTTGTCGATTATACGTCGCGTCGTCTTTTAAAGAAAAAGATAAGATTCTCTCAAACTGCAGTCAAAGGAAATGTTTTAAACACAAGCAATATAACATTTCAGAAAGCTTTCATTTTGCAATATATAAAATCTACAATCACCCAGCGTAATATAATTTAAAAAAAATAATTATTATCAATTATTATTAAATACACTTCTTAGTATTTTATAATAGATATCACATAAATAAACTAAAGGACTTGTTCTGCTTGATAGAGTTCAAAATAGACTTCGTAGCCTTGTAGGAGATGTACTTTTTCTCTTCCCTGCAACCTCTATCTCACATAAGAGATGTTTCGAGTTTGTCTCTGATGCATCGTTATTTTCATGGAAAGTGTTCGACTGAGCTTTAGTCTATGGTCCCCCCTCGCCAAACGTTCACAAGAAACACTATGAATAATTCCCCCCACTCTTTATCTCTGTCTAAACCTAAACGTAGATTCTATGAACAAAACTTCTTTCTTAGAACGGCACGCCTATGGAATTGTCTTCCGTTTTCCTGCTTTTCGGCTGACCACAATATGGTTGTCTTCAAGTCTAACGTAAACAAGTTTTTGATGAGCCGTTCCATATAAGTTAACAAATTTACTGAATTTCCATTACTAATGATTACTATATTGTCCAATTTCTACTGTACACTCTTTAACCCTTATCCTGGAGTGACCTCTTGGCCTTGATAATGCGGTGATGCCTGTGTAAATATATATATATATATATATATATATATATATATATATATATCGGAATAAACTTCAATTTAATAAGCCTGAGTTTTTTTTTTTTTTTTTTTTTTTTACAAAGGTATCACCACATTATCAAGGCCCAGAGGCCACTCAAGGATAAAGGTTAAAGAGTGTACAGTAGAAATTGGTCAATATAGTAATCATTAGTAATGAAAATTTGGTAAATTTAATAACTTATATGGAACGGCTCATCAAGAACTTATTTACTTTAGACTTGAACACAACCATATTGTAGTCAGCCGGAAAGCAGGAAAACGGAAGACAATTCCATAGGCGTGCAGTTCTAAGAAAGAAGCTTTGTTCATGGAATCTACGTTTAGGTTTAGGCACAGATAAAGAGTGGGGGAAATTATTGATTGTGTTTACAGCTAGACGAGTGTTTCTTGTGAAAGTTTGGCGAGGGGGGACCATAGATTGAAGCTCAGTTGAACACTTTCCATGAAAATAACGATACATCAGAGACAAACTCGCAACATCTCTTCTGTGAGATAGAGGTTGCAAGGAGGAGAAAAGGACATCTCCTACGAGGCTACGAAGTCTATTTTGAACTCTATCAAGGCAGGACAAGTCCTTTCTAGCAGCTCCTGCCCAGATGTGGCAACAGTATTCCATCCTTGGACGTACCTGGCTCTTATATAGGTAGAGAATAGCATCAGCAGTGAGATATCTACTGGATCGATAGAAAGATCCCACCATTTTTCCAGCGGCCTTGGCAACAGATTTGATATACATGTTCCATTTAAGATCAGGAGTAATGGTCAAGCCCAGAAGCTTGTCAAAACTTGAGGCCTCGTGAAGACGAGAGCCATTCATTTCAATTGATGACAAATGTGAATTAGAATGTTGATGATGTAAAGAGAGAAGCTTGGTTTTAGATGCATTAAAAGTAACCAGCCACTCCTTTCCCCATTGTACTACGTGCTCAAGATCAGAGGAGAGAGAATTGGAGAGAACTTGGTCGTTTACTGTCTTAGATGTGGTACCATAAATGGTAGTGTCGTCAGCATAAATGTCTACAAATGATGTAAGGATATGATTTGGAAGATCATTAATGTAGATCAGGAAAAGAGTTGGGCCCAGGATGGATCCCTGAGGGACACCGGCATTAATACTGTGAGCTTCTGATTTTTGCCCCTCAACTACTACTCTTATGAACCTATCAGAAAGAAATGATTTAATAATTGAGAAGACTTTTCCAGCTATACCATAGCTAGCGATCTTATGAAGTAAACCTTTATGCCATACCCTATCAAAGGCTTTAGATATGTCAAGAGCAATTGCCCTAGAAAGATTGCCACCGTCGAGAGATTTGCTAATCCTATGCGACATAACTGTAAGGACATCTGCTGTAGATCTAGCAGAACGGAAACCATATTGAGTGTCACTAAGAAGGTTATTTTTGTTGAGATGTTTACAAAAATTGTTATAAATAGGACAACAATGGTAATCGATATATCTATAAAAGTGAGTATATGTGTGTGTGAGGACAACTCTCAATCTATGTAAGTTTGGTATATAGGGTATTCAGACATGTAGAAAATTTTTAATCGGGTGCTATCCGGAAAACTTGACGCTAAGGAGGTAAAATAAAAAAATGATAGTTAGGATCATTAGACTTTTATATGTTTGTCAACAGTTCCACGACTGCGTATGCGTGAATCGTTTACATGACAAGTTACTTATGGTAAGAGTTAGTAGGTTTGAAAAGAACGTTGTAAGCTGGCTTTATGGTTATCGTACTTGACTCAACGTCCTTAGGTTTTGGTATATATCCATCTATCTATCAAAAGTTGTGTGGAAACAACGGAGATTGGAATCGCCATGCTTTAACAGATTATCAGAATATGTCAAATCGGGTCAGACTCGTGAGGAATAAAGTATATATATATATATATATATATATATATATATATATATATATATATATATATATATACAGCGTCTTAGTGTGTCTTGAAGCGTCTTTGTTTTAAACAGAATCAGCCTTCTCAAGAATGGCTGAAGAACGTTCAAAGAAATAATAGCAGAACAGGTATGTCGCATATTTTTTTTTCATTTTCAACCCAAACAAGACACATTTCCACTTTGATGTAGGGGCTGCTATCAGGGACATAAGCTACAGGGGTACTATGTAGGGAGTTGGGCAGCAAGATGTCGGTTCACGTTACACTTTAACTTCTGCATGTCAGTCATCATCATATCTTATCGCAATAGAAATTAACCCATCGCATGGCGGTGCTGTTTGCCTCCATAAGGTCTTGGTTTGAGCAATTAGGACCAAATCGGCAGTTTTCCCTATGGTGGTGCATTGTTTGTACCTCTCTACATGGACATAAAGGTGAGGTGTCTAGGCTTCACTTGTGGAGATTGTCTTTTGGTTTGCCTACTTTGGCTCTGGCTCTATTTAGAGTCACCCAGTTTTTTTCTACCAAGGTTTGAACCCTGAGGGAGTGTTTCTTTTAGGTCTGGTAGGGCTTCATTTTTATTCTTTCTGTTATAGTCTCGCTATCGTTCCATCCTATAGTAGGCAGCTTGTCTGGGATCGATTTCCTCTATATTGATGAAGCTACTGCGAGATTTTAGTCTTTGTCTCACTGATTGGTGGCTAAACAGTGAGTGCCTGTGGTCGTTAAGCTGTTTGTACCGTTCTATTCTGGTGATGAAATCTCGCCTGATATGTGGTGGTGGAATACCAGTTAGGCAGTATAGAGCTGGCAAGGGAGTTGGTCTTAGGGCACCAGTTATGGTTTGGTATGCCTTGTTCAGCTTTACATCAATTTTATGGGCATGGCATGATTTTGCCCATACTGGAGCACAATACTCCGCTGTGGAATGGCACAGTGCGAGAGCTGTTTGCCTCAGTCTTTTGGGGTCGGCACCCCAATTGCTGGTGGCAAGCTTATTGAGAAGGCTGTTTCGTGATGACAGCTTGCCTTTCAATTTTGTAATGTGTTTTCTAAAAAAGAGTGTTCTGTCCAGAGTTACCCCCACGTAGACTGGGAAAGGTTCATGTGTAAGCATGTTGTCATTCCACATGACTCTTAGTCTCCGATTTGCTTGGTGATTATTAAGATGAAAGGCGCAAACCTGGGTCTTGTTTGCGTTTGCATTTAAGTACCACTTTTTGTAGTACCTAGAGAGAGTGGCTAGGGCATCAGAGAGTCTTTCTTCTATGATGTCAAAACTATTTGTCTGGGTGGCGATGCATAGGTCATCGGCATATATATATCTTTGTATATTTGAGTATTGTGGTTGGTTGTTAGTGTAGATATTGAATAGGGTTGGAGCCAAAACTAAACCTTGTGGGAGGCCATTGTTTTGGATAAACCATCTACTCTTTTTCCCATCCATCTCAAGATGGAAACGCCGATGACTAAGTAGACATCCAATTATGCTCACCAATACTGAGTTTTGTATCATTTGGGCTACTTTTAGTATGAGTGTCATATGGTTGACAGTGTCATAGGCTGCTGTAAGGTCTGCAAACACAGTGTCTGTTATTTTTTTGGTCTCAAATCAATCCTCAATGAATTGGGTCAGGTTTAAAATCTGGCTACAACATGACTGACCTGGTCTAAAGCCAACTTGATCCACTGTTTCCGTTATTCTGGCGCTCATATAGTTTATAGAGAATGCACAGTAGGGAGACAGGTCGGTAGCTCTTACAGTTGGGGAAGCAGGGTCCCGGAAGGGAATTCCAAGGTCTTGCGGTTCTGGGGAAGAAACTACTGAAGTCTAAAACTCTCTTATATCTAGGGACCTCTACTGTGTAGGGATGGGATTTAGCTGCTTGTCGGGTTTGTCGGGGGTATTTACGTCGAGGGGGTACAAGTGCTTGCAGTTCATCGTAGCATTCACCGTTAAAGTACTTGTAGAACAGGCATAGGAATGCAACTTTTCGTTGATAGGACAGAAGCTGAAGCTTAGATGACAGTTCAGGACCTATCAGGTTGACGACTCTCTTTTGAACCTTGTCTATGAGCGAGATACTAGTAACAGATGCACCAGCCCAAATATGGCAACAATACGCCATACATGGCCGAATGGTGGCCTTTTAGAAGTACAGTATAAGGTACAGGTATAAGTTTTTATGTAATTATGTTGACTCGTACGCATCAACACACCTAGACAAGACTAATGATGGGTCGTAAATAAACTGTTACGTATATATGTAGATAAGACAATATATGGTTCAAATAGTGAAGAACCACAGGCATTCAGTTAGGCCACGTATACACTCACACACACAACGAACTTTAAATTAGACGATCACAACGCTAGACGGTCATAGACGAATACACATCATATAGATGGCGGTGGCACGTATATGAAAACGTATACACACTCTGTATGCACACATCATTTAGAACTATATTTTATATATACCCTTCCATGTCATATATATCCCCCTCCTACAATGCAATACGTTCTTTATTTAAGCGGGAGTGGGGGAAATAGTGTTCGTTTTGTTCTCACAATGCCAGGTTTCCAAAGCATTATTTTCTTTTTCATTGTTTAGTAATAGTTAACATGTGATATCCGTACTTATATATAAAAAAACTAAACCGTAACGGAAAAGAAAATCTTTCCTGTGACGCATATAAAATCTATTAAAACCGAAAATCACGTCAAATCATCGAGTAGTATAACTTTTAAATAATAAACAAAGTGCTTCTGTGGTCTAGAACCAATATGAAAAAACAAGCCATAAAATACGGAAAAGCTTACACAACAGAAAATTACATAAAGTAATCGCAGAACAAACAAAAAAATAAGGTACTTGTACAGCAATCAACTCAAGAAATAAGGTACTTGTACAATATATCATCCATATGAAAAACAAAAAAACTTACCTATGACGTACATAAAAGTGATTAAAACTGAAAATCATGTCAAATCATCGAGTAGTATGAATTTTAAATAATAAATAAGGTGCTTCTACAGTATAGTACTTATATGAAAAACAAACTCTTGCCGTGACGTACGGAAAAAGTTAGCATAACAAAAAATTACGTAAAATAATCAAGTAGTTTCATTTTTAAATAAGATATAAGGTTCTTGTAGAGTAATCGACCCAAGAAATAACGTACTTGTACAGTATAATAACCATATGAAAATAAAAACACAGAAAATCTCATCTGTGACGTCCATAAAAGTTTTTAAAACCAAAAATCACGTCAGTTTATCGAGTAGTATGGCTTTTCATTGTTTCCTCATATAGGTGGAATACTGTACAAGTATCTTATTTCCTATTATATTATTCTGAAAGCGAGTGAGAGAACGGCGAGGTATAAGGAGCTAGTCATGGAAATGGCTAAGCAGTTTACGATCTGAAAATCCCTTTATTTAATACAGGGTGACCCCCCCCCAAAACGGGTCCAACTCTAATTAGGCCCCGTTTCTTAGTGTTCTATCCGAATGAAATGAAACATTGGTCATAGCTAGTTTATTATATTCAAAACATCACATCAAAACACTAGGGTCTTTGGCCTTTTTTTTTCTCCGTTCTACAGAATATGTTCTAGACGGCCTCCATTTAGCTTTTGTTTGTTTTTTTGGTCACCCGTTATATATTTTTAAGAGTGAAGTATATGTTGAAACTTCCAGTCATGGCTGAGGCAGTTTACGATGTAAACATCACTTTATTTCATATATATTTTAAAGAGACATGTCTATAAGGATACAGTTCAGGAAATGGCTGATGCAATTTACGATCTAAAAATCATTTATTTCCTCGAACAAAATCAGACATTCAATCTCATAACCAATTAAGAATATTTATCTTATGAAATATATATATTTATAAGTATTGCCATATCATCTACCAACTTCCTACATTTTTCTCTTTAAATAATCCCACCGATCGCACTCCTTACTGATTCATTCCGTTTTTCTTACTACTATGAAAAAATTGCAAAATTTGACATATAACATGTTTCTATTAAATCTTATCACTTATATGCAAAATTATCAGATTATTAGGAAAAGATTGTGACATAGTTATTACAAGGGCTACGACAAGAAATTTTTTTTTCATAATTTTGACTCTCGAGTTTTTATACGTTAATATCTTATATTTTTTAGATAGTGATGTGGTTCTCGATTTATTAACTGTGTCTAACTGTGTCGGATATATACTCGAAGGTCAAAACAATGATAAGAGCATTCTTTTTTCGTAACCCTAGTTATTACTAACTGATTTGCGAGTCCCTTTGATTAAATAATAATCTCTAGAAAAAGTGATGCCCTACTATAGTTCTATTTCTTGTAATAATATATCTCAAACGGTTATTCATATTTGGCTAGAAAAATATTTATTTTTTAATCCACAGTTTGATCGTAATTAATTTTACACTGATTATACTTGTAGAGGATATTCTATTGTTTGCTTATGTAATGATGATTTATAGTACTGTGGAATTTCCACAGGCCTGGTAGTTCACTAATATATAATATATTATTATTATTATTATTATTATTATTATTATTATTATTATTATTATTACTACTACTACTACTACTACTACTATGATTATCATTATTATTATTTTTATTATTATTATTTATTATTATTAATATTATTATTATTACTTTATTATTATTATTATTATTATTATTATTATTATTATTATTTTATTATCTATATATTAATATGCTTGTCCGTACGGTGTCACGTCATCATCATCGAAAACATTAATTAATGAAACGCGTCATCATCATCACAAACATTAATTAATGAAACGCGCCATCATCATCGCAAACATTAATTAATGTGAATTATCTCCCTTTATTGTTCAATCTTTATTAGTTAAAAATCATTAAACCCTTTTATTTCCCAAAACTTCCCGAACAAAAAGAAAAAAAAAAAAAAAAAAAAAAATATGAACTGTCTATTTATGGCTCCGGATTATTTTAAAGACAATTATGCATAGAAGGTATCGTTCCACAGTTTAAATAGTATAGTATTTTACTTACATTTTAACGATGTCTTCTGTTTATTATTGTAGTGTAATACGGAACGCTTATTCTATTTTATTCAGTAATGAATATATTTTTTATATTTAACGTTACGAGTTCGTTTTTTTTACTGTGCCACTTTATCTTTTTTTTTTTATTTTTATTTACTTTTGAGTGAGCCTTACATAACAAAAGAATATGTTTAAAAATACATGTTACAAAAGTCAAGAATGACTTTATTAAATAAATCACCAAAGTCACCATTCGCAAATACACTGCGTAACACAGAGTCAAAATATATTTTACGTCTAGTTCTGTTTTGTTTTGCTTTTGTTTTACGGCATATCACTCCTTTTTCGTGTTATTTAATGCCGAATCGAGTAATTTTGTAACATTTATACAGCTTCACGTTGTTTACATACTTATTAATTATGTTTTGTTCGTTTTATCTTGCTTCTTTTACAGGCAGTCATCATCTTCTAATGCCCACCGACAGGGCATACATATTTAAATACTATAAAAAATGGACACAACAATTTTTTTAATCTGAAATAAAACACTTTGTTTCATTACTTATGACTTAATTTATTTAAAGAAATATTTATTTCCTATTTAAAGATTTTCAGTATATTTTATTTAACTTAAGAAATATTTATTGTTCATACATATATTTTTTCCATTATTTTTATTACATTGTTAGGTGAAGTTTCAGAACAGTTAACTCCCTCCCCATATTAAGAATGGATTTACACATGATTCTTACAATAGCTGTATCCAAGTTCTTTTTTTCTTATTTTAAAACAAATTATAAAAAAAGATACAAGACCATTACATTTTTTTCATTAAATCGCTATTTAGGTGAAGGTTCAAAATAGTTAACTCTTCTCCCCATAACCGTTTTTATGCAGTAAAATACTTTGTTTCAATAATTATGGTTTGAATAAATATTTATTCCTTATTTAAAGATTTACAGTATTTTTTTTAACTTAAGAAATATTTATTGTTCATACATATATTTCTCCCTTATATTTTTACATTGTTAGGTGAAGTTTCAGAATAGTTAACCCCCTACCCATATTAAGAATGGCTTTCAGCATGATTCTTACAATAGTGCTATCAAAGTTTATTGATTTTTCTTATTTAACAAAAATTATAAAAAAGATACAAGAACATTTTAAGCATTTTTTTTTTCATTAAATCGTTATTTAGGTGAAGGTTTAGAATAGTCAAACCCTCTCCCCTTATTAAGAATGGCATTTTTATTATTTCAGCATGATGCTTACATTTTTTCTTAATAAAAAAAAAGATACAAGAAAATGTTAAGCTTCTTTTAAAATTAAAATGTTAGATCAAAGTTCGGAATAACTTTTACTTTATAGCCAATTAGCCAACTGTATTAAAATGTTTTAGCATTTAATACCTAATAAGGTTTTCGCTTCAATTGCCACAAGCAAACGATCTTCAATTGCCACAAGCAGACGATATCAATTCAAAGGAGGTAATTCGTCAACAATTGTTTTAGCCGTATTTTACGGTAAAGCTTCTATATAAGTCACAAAATTATCTACTAAACCAGTGTAACTTGGTGAAATTTCGTTATTCATTTAAACGTAAACAAACAACACCATCGTCAACAACAAAAACAGAGCTTTGCTTCAACAAAGTTTACTGACTTGTGGATAAGTCATCCAGCATTAAATGATTGTTATCAGCTTATTTTGATGATCAGAAAATAAATATTTAATCTGACGTAAGTTTTTAACAGTTTTGATCCTTCTTGCTGTAAATATTTAAAATAATTAAATTACTTTCGGCAATTTTAGAAACGGCCATTAGAATACTTAAATTTTAATCTAGCCATCCCTTTTTTATAGAGATAAATTAGAAAAAGTATTGACTATTAAATAACATTTTAAAAATTACGCAACTTGAATTTTTTAATATCAAATAAACACTCTGTTTCATTACTTAGGATTTAAACAAATATTTATTCTCAATTTTTTACATTTTCCGTATATTTTACAAAATTCAAGATATAATTTATTGAAATGAAATTATTAAGTTAGTCACCAAAAGAAAATAACATGTTCACAAATAAATGTATGCTTTTACACTTTGTAGCCGAAAAAAACCGCTATGTTTTTGAGCACATCTGCTGCCAGAATCCGAGGAAGACATCAGTACTTTAAACTATAACCGAATAGTGAAATAACTGGAAAGCGTGTACAATTCTTTAATCAAAGCAAAAATAGGTGCTTCCACACTTTACTTCAATATATTTATTGAATAAATAAAATAGTTTCTACACTTTAAAATACTGATGTCTCTCTTGGATTCTGGCAGCAGGTGCGCTGAAAAACATGACGTCTTTTTTCGGCGACAAAGTGTAGAAGCACCAATAAATGTCACGAGAGGAAATAATTTATTATTAAATAATTTATATAATTCACCTAGATATCATCTAGATATCCTTTTTACAGAGCTAAATTATAAAAATATTGATTTAAATTCCCTCTTAGAAAATTACACACTAATGGTTTTTAATATAAAAAACGGTTTCATTAATTAAGAAATATTTATTCTCATTTTAAACATTTATATTGAATTTTATTTCATTATAGAAACATTTATTTTTCGTATCAAAATCTTTATTTATAATTTTTTTTATATTAAGACCAATTAAATTTTCACACAGAATGAACCAAATCACTACCACTACATTGGAAGATACAAGATGTGCAGCAAGAGAACGACAAAGACGAAGGCGTCAGCAGCTACGAACTGAAGAAAGGGATAATATCAGATTGCAAAGGAGAAACATATTGAGACAGCAAATAAATTCCATGATTGAAGAAGACAGACGACTTTATCTGCAAAATTAAAGAGCTAGATAACGGGAACGAAGAAACAATCTGAATGAAGCAGAAAGACAAAATATCTGTATGAGTTTGATTTGCTCATTTTGTAGAGCACTTAGATTTCGAGGAGAAGCGTTTCTCTTCCTCCCTTACAAGATTATCCTCCTCATCTCCAAAGGTTACTCGAAGGTAATGGCCAAGAAGCGTTTAATTTCAGATCTAATATACGCAATTACACCTCATCATTTTCATTTGCATCATTTGGAGCAAATATTGTCCGCCCTCCTGGAAGAGGCCCCTATTGTTTTCGCTTACAAGGTCAAGCCTATCATTATTCCAGTACTCTGCACCCAAATAATGAAGAGGAGAGAAAATATGGACAAATTTACATCTTGGACTCATCTGAAGCAGTCAACTCCGGTGTAATTTACCAGAAAATAATAAATATATCCAAAGTGTCTTTGAAACCATAGCTACAGTTATGGAGAATAATCCTTATGCCCAAGCTTATAAAAATATGAGGGCCATTGAATTAGAAGAGAAAGCACGTGCTATAAGGGAAAATGTAAAGCCAAGGAGAGATGCATTTCACGACTGGTCCAGATATCAAAATATTTAACAATCCAATAAATAACGAAATAGGTGTAGCATTTGTTGGTGAGGATGGTGCTCCACCTGCTAACAGAGATATTATTGTTTACCCACATTCTCAACAAAAACACCGAATTTCTTATCTGTCTTGCCACTTGGACCCCATGATATGTCCCATATTATTTTCAAATGGTGAACAAAGCTGACACATAAACATGCAACATAGACCAGAACGGCAAACAAGAGTTCGCAATAAAGTGACAATGCAAGAGTATTACAGTTATCGCCTTGCAATTAGAGATTCAATCAGTATTATCCATAGATCTGGTAAACTATTCCAACAATATGTAGTTGATGCATATGTGAAAGTTGAAGGGTGCAGATTGAACTTCATTAAAAGCTATCAAAGTCAACTAAGAGCTGCTCAATATTCTGGCTTAATGGATCATTTAGCAAGGAATGAAGATGGCGATCCTGGTGTACCAGTTATTCTACTATCTTCATTTACGGAAAGTCCTAGGAATCTTCAACAACTGTATCAAGATGCAATGGCAGTTTTCTGTAAATATGGAAAGCCAGACCTATTCCTTACCTATACATGTAATCCAAGATGTCCTGAAATATTAAACAACTTGGGGTCATCAGAACTTGCACAAAATCGACCTGACTTAATATCACGTGTGTATCATGCACATATAACTGAACTTTTGAAAGACATTAAAGACAGGCATGTATTGGGAACTCCTGTTGCATATGTTTATGTTATTGAATTTCAAAAAAGAGGGCTACCACACTGCCACATGATCATAATGCTGCGAGATCAGGATAAGATCAGAACAATTCAACAAATTGATGCAATTGTGTCAGCAGAAATACATGGATCTGAATATCCAGAGCTTCGTGATTTAGTTAAATCTTTAATGGTACATGGTCCATGTGGTGCAGTTAATCATAATTCTCCTTGTATGAGTAAAGGATTATGCAAAAAAACTTTCCAAAGGCATTTAGAGAAGAAACAGTAGAAAACATTGATGGATACCCGGCTTAATGGCGTGCAAATAATGGTGACTCAGTTCAAGTCGGTAATTTTACTGTTGATAATAGATACATAGTCCCGTTCAACAAATTTCTTCTGAGAAAATATCGAGCTCATATTAACTTAGAAATCTGCTCTTCAGTCAAGAGTATAAAATACATATTTAAATATGTTTATAAAGGACATGATAGTGCTATGATGGAGGTTAATAATCATGATTCATCTATTAATATCGATCAAGGAGAAACAATGCGATCAGAACAAAGAGATTAAGTCAAGCAATATCTATCATGCAGATATGTATCACCTCAAGAAGCAATGTGGCGTCTTTCTGACTATAAAATGCTTGGACAGTCTCATGTTGTGTACCGTTTAGCTGTAAACATGCCTGGAGAGCAACAGATTTATTATCAACATTGACAAACTGAACAAGCAATTCGACAAGCACAATAACGTCACACAAATTTGACTGCTTGGTTTGAACTAAATCAGAATGATATTACTGCTAACCAATATTTTTACTGTGATATTCCAGATCATTATGTATTTAACAAAACTACTACAAAATGGACTAAAAAAGAGCGGTCAAGTAATTTGATCACAAGAATGCATTCAGTTTCACCAAACCAAGGTGAAAAGTTTTATTTACGGATTCTGCTTCTTCATGTCTCTGGAGCAAAGTGATTTGAAAATTGGAGAACAGTCCAAGGTCATACATTCCCTACATTTAGAGAAGCTTGCATCAGTCTCGGAATATTGCAAGATGATACTGAATTAGAAAATGCTCTTACTGAAGCTGCTACATTTAGAATGCCACAAAAACTACGTAGCATGTTTGCAATGGTGTGTCTTTATCATCATCCAGTGGATGCCTTTCAACTATTCATTAACCATTAACAGAGCATGATTGAAGACCTCATTTCTGCTTATGATGAAAGCATATGTGAAAACATTGCACTTCATTTGATAAAAGCAATATTTAATGAGCATGGTTCTTCTTGCCAGGCAATGGGTTTACCTGAACCAACAGGTGATCCTCCAATAGATAATATGATTCGAAATACAAACCGGCCTAATGTTGAATTGCTAAACAATGAACAATTAGAGGTCTTTAATACTATAATCAAGGCTGTCATGGCAACTGAAAAAGAAGCCCCACACAGCAATTGCTTCTATTTAGATGCCCCAGCCGGATCAGGAAAAACCTTTTTATTCAACATGTTATATGATTACTTCACCTCCAGCAGTACTGTAACCGCCACTGCGGCATGGACTGGCATTGCTGCAATGCTACTAACTTCAGGGAAAACATTCCACAGTAAATTAAAACTACCTGTACCTCTGACAGAAACCAGTGTCTGTAACGTTTCCCCTGTATCAGAGCATGCTTCTTTTTTGAGAAAAGTAAAGGTATTCATCATAGGCGAAGCCTCTATGATACCTAATCATGCACTGCTTGCTATAGATAGATGTTTACAAGATATAATGGGTAACGATAAAATATTTGGTGGAAAATTTCTCATACTTGGAGGTGACTTCAGGCAAATTTTGCCAGTAGTGCCACATGGATCACCTACATCTATCATAGATACCTCTCTTAAAAGATGCCCATTGTGGCATCATTTCAATCAATTACAGCTAACACAAAACGTCAGAACTAACATAAATGAACAGGAGTTTTGTAGATGGCTCCTTCATCTTGGTAATGGTACACTAAAGATAAGTCTTAATGACGTTCCTGTAGATGCCATAGATATTCCTGATGATTCGGTATGTAATGGTTCTCTAATATCAGAAATATTTGATTGCAGCTCTCAAGAAATGGAAAATAGAATCATCATGACTCCAAAAAATACACAATGTTTAACAGTAAATGAAGACATTCTAAATAATCTTCCCGGAGGCATAAATACATATTTAAGTACACATTACATCCCCGATGATGATGGTGAACTTCAAAATTATTCTATCGAGTTCATAAATTTATTAATTCCATCTGGAATGCCACCTCACCGACTTAATGTGAAGATAGGGGCAATAGTAATGCCACTGCGAAATTTATCCATAAATCAAGGATTTTGTAATTGAACTAAGATGAAAATAAAAGAATGTCATCAAAACAGCATCATGTCTATTTTAATTAATGGATCTACTAGACGTTCCACAGTTATCATTCCAAGAATTAAGTTAAAGCCAAGTGATACAAATGTTCCGTTTGCATTTCATCGGATACAGTTTCTAATACGATTAGCATATTCACTGACCATCAATAAAGCACGAGGCCAAACGTTTGATAAGGTTGGTATATATCTTCAACAACCTATACTTTCTCATGGTCAACTATATGTGGTATGTTTAAGAGCTCGATCTAAGCACAGTGTGAGCTTTAAGGTAATGCAACTGCATAGAGATGATAACCAGGGCAGAAAGCGTGGTGTAACATATACTAAGAATATTGTTTACCGTGAAGTGTTATAAAAACAATCAGGAACAGCTATGGAATCTAAAAATTAACTTGGATGTAAATATGATTTTGTAATTAAAAAAAAATGCTTTCCTTATATTTAAAATTCATAATTTGATGAAAAAGTAGTGTACAGTTTGTTTAACATTACTTAATTATATAACATTGACATAAATTTGATAGGTACAACCTACCTCACATCATTTTGATTATCAAAAAATCAAAATTTAACTGCACTTCGTAAGATTACAGAAACACTTCATTTTCTATGCATGTAATACACAAGAATCTGAATATTATAACAGATTACAATGTTTTTATGGAAAAAACTTTTGTACAGAAAATTCAAAGTGTTTTATTTATATTATCAGGAAGTTGTGATGCATTAATTGAAATCTATATCAATAATTCGACTTAAAAATATTTGTGAATTTCCAAATCTTCATTGAATGAATTTCAAAATAAATAGAAAAGTCTATTGCATATATAAAAGTTGACGGTTGCTTATTAAAAGCCATCAAAGTCAACCAAGAGCTCCTCAATATTCTGGCTTAATGGATCATTTAGCAAGGAATGAAGATGGTTATTCTGCTGTACCAGTTATTCTACCATCTACATTTACAGGAAGACCTAGGAATCTACAACAGCTTTATCAAGATGCAATGGCAGTTTTCTGTGACCTATTCATTACTTACACGTGTAATCCAAGATATCCTGAAATATTAAACAACTTGGGGTCATCAGAACTTTCACAAAATCGATGTCAACAATGTCACACAGTTTTTTAAAATTCACAGTTTGACTTTCAAGATCCTGCTGACTGACCACTATTCTCACTCAAAGCAGCTGATCGATGTCCCTGTCACCGTCTCAATCATCACCACTACTTCCTGACAATATCAACAGCATCAGCTACCATCGCATTGATAAAAGTTTAAACTAAAGTTCTTTGTTTGTTCTACTTGCTTCCATACGTTCATGTTTGTAATATAACAATAAGGAATTTCTTACTAATGTGTTTAAAAAGATTTTAACTACCGTGAAATTTCCACGGGTCCTGCTAGTTATTATTATTATTATTATTATTATTATTATTATTATTATTATTAAACTGAATTATCAAATATTTTTCACTAAAACTTTTTAATATATTTTAATCAAACCAAATGTGTGTGTGTGTGTGTGTGTGTGTGTGTGTTAGAGAATGGACCGAGAGAGTGTGTGTGTGAGAGAGAGAGAAAGAGAGGGGTATGTGGAAATTATATTTTAGACATTTTGACCGGAAGTCAGTATCAGCTGATCGGATTGCGTGTGAGTCACGTGATCAGGTTAACTGAATCGAGGAGATTTGGTTTGGACTTAGAAGGTGACGGACGGCTTCACAGTTGTCTCCTCCCCTTCACTGGGAAGGGACACTGACGTGTACCACGCAGTCAGAGATTCACTTTCCATCCTTTTGCGAGACATCTGGAAAGTGAAATAAAAACTATAAAACTAATTCATCGTTTGGAGTGAAATGAATCTTCGTCCCCAAACAGGTACCAGTCTCCCCTCCAAGACGAGATGAATTCAGATGGACCAACATCGTGAACGCGCGAAAGTATGTTGAAAAATAAATGTACCATACACACACATACACACAACGGCATATGAACATATCATTTAATAGACTGGACCACTCGACGATCACACAACGTATACCATGATTAGATATAACACACGATCCCCTTTTTGATACAACAACACTACATATATATCTTTGATACAGCGAAACAGTACTGTATGTGGATGATTATAATGCTCCTTATTTTAAGTTGAGCATATTGGGAAGTGATAAACGATATACCATTAGTGTATTAAACGATGCTCTTTGTGTAAACAAATCGAACTTAGGTATTCGAACGATGTCAAAACATCGTTAATTCACTACCCGCACAGCAACTACTGAATAGCGTAATGGTTCGAAGTATCGACTGCCGTACGGGCAGTTGGGTTTCGATCCTGGCTTGAGATAGTTGCCTGTCTAGACGCATTGATAAGCTGTGATACAGCGAAACAGTACTGTATGTTGATGAGTATATATATATATATATATATATATATATTTTTTTTTTTTTTTGTTCACAATTGTGAACAAAAACCAAAAGTGATTGAAAACGTGAACTGAATTTTGAAACTGATATATAATTTTTTTTTACCGGATTGATATATAATTTGCCGAATATTTAATCAAACTAAAGAAAAACTGTGGAAATATGTATATATTGGATTGTTACCAGCTTCCTTGGATTTATTACAGGACGTGTTGGATCTTTTTAACTGCCGAATACTAAGAACTTCCATTACAGGATTAAGCATACACTTTCGATTTGAAGTTCAATATTCTTTTTTTTTTTTTTGCTGCATCAATATGCAATTTCCCTTATTTTATGTAGAAAAAATTATTTAAAAACTTTAAAAATTTTAATTTAATTTTCTATGTTTATTACCTTTAGCAAATTAGGTGCCAAACTTTTATAATATTTGCTAATATTTTTCCTCCGAGGGGATATATAAACATCGAAAACTCATGGGTTAAGAAAATATATTTTACTATACTGTATTCTTTGTCTTGCATACAATAAACTTTTTTTATTTGAAATTTAACTTTTTCAAATCACAATTTTAAATTCCTAAATTATGTTTTATTTGCTTTATTTAGTATATTGAGCAATTTTATTTAGCTGGTATAGTCTTATATAAAATATTACATACAACAATATTTTGTACGACTGATAATCACTGGATTTGCACACCAGTAGATTTATTGTATTATTCTGAATAGTATATATATATATATATATATATATATATATATATATATATATATATATATATATATATATATACATACAGTCATCTACATACAGTACTGTTTCGCTGTTTTACAGCTACTCAGTGTGGCTAAACAGGTAACTACCTCAAGCCAGGATTGAAACCCGACCGTCTGTACGACAGTCAAGGCTCCTAACCATTACGCTATTGGCGGCTGCTGAGCGAGTTGTGAGTTTAACGATGTTTTGACATCGTCCGAAGTACCTCCGCTCGATTTGTTTACACAAAGAGCGTCGCTTATATGATAATGGTAATTCGTGTATCACTTCTCAATATGCTCAACTCAAGATGAGGAGCATTATAGACATCCACATACAGTACTGTTTCGCTGTTTCACAGCTTATCAGTGTGGTTAGATAGGCAACTACCTCAAGTCAAGATTGAAACCCGATCGTCTGTATGACAGTCAATGCTCCTAACCATATAACTATATATATATATATATATATATATATATATATATATATATATATATATATATATATATATATATATTGGCAGCAAGTCATTATTCAAGCACATCTGATTGAACACGACAGAGTTATTCTTTTTTCCGATTTTATTGGACATCTTTTCAATTCGCTTAGCGATCTTCTTTATTTCAGCTTGCATGTTGTATATTATGACATCCAAAAGTTGTTCAGCCATATTTTTCACAAGGGCCTTCTTTCGGAAAAGAAATTTAAGAAATCGGAAAAAGTAAATAACTCTCGTGTTCAATCAGGTGATCTGCATATTTGTCCGTCTGCTTGTGTAAGAAATAGTCTGCGCAAATATCCATTTATACGTCAAAGTCAGTTCATTTTTAACTATTTCTTATCTCTTTGACGATAGCTCAAACGGTAATAAATAATGCTGGGAAGATTTCTATTTCTATTTCTATTCTAGCTGATGGCATATTTTTATCACTTTTGACATCACTACTATATATTGAAGTCGATACAATAATAATAAGTTGGAAATCTGCATAACTTTTCTGCATAATATCATATTGATGCGTATTTTATGACTGGACAACGTCTGATGACTGGCCATTTAAATTCATATAAATGAGAAGGATATATGTAACTATGTTTAACTGTAATTTCATAGTAACAACAGGTTATATCAGAAATTTGTATATGTTAAAAGCAAAGAATTAAAAGAGAAAAAAAAAAGAAATTATTTAGATTGCACATGTTTTTTATCCAGATCATGTCGCATTACAAAATTTCGCAGAGTAGAAAACTGGTCAACATCCCACACTTTTCTACAAAGAAAAATATACTTTGATCATACCAATCCCCCATACATGATGTTGCATTTTATAATGATGTATTGGCTTATTACTTTGCGGTTGATTCTAGGCCACTGACCTTTAATTAGTAGTGGATTTAGTCAGTGTAGCATTTGCAGCTGCTCTTAATTGCGCTGAGAGTGATGAATCATTAGCAAATAATAGATGATTCTCATCAAGTTGCTTTAACTTCAATTTGTTAAAAAGTAATTAACATAAAAACTACAAACATATATAAAAGCCTCAGTAATAGTTCAATTTTCTTTGGAGAGATTCCTCTCTTTCTCTTTTCTCTTTTTTCCCTCTCTTTATTGATATAAAGTGTTGCTAAACGATTTAGGAAGGTATTTAACAGTAGTCGGAACGGCGGACGAAGAAAAAATCTCAGGCAGCTTTTTTCATCCTAGGAGCCAAGACGGATGATTCATAAATTGACTAATGATAAACAATGAACGTTTAACATGGTTAGATTTAAAGATGTCTTTAGAAAATTACCATAGGATTGCCGCAAATTAATGTCGATTACAATTATAATACGATAATGTGCTTCCAAAAACAAAAAAGATTCCAAATTTATTTTACAATTTTAGTTTTTATAATCCAGGACCATTATTTTCTCTTTCCCGTTCTTGGGTACATTTCTACTTTTCTGATGAGTATACGATGGAAAGATTCGATATTAACATAGAAATAAAATTGCTTAGTGTAAACGAAACGGGTCTGTAAGATGTACAGAAATTCCACTTACTAAAAGACTGTTATAGATTAATAAAACTATGCAACTGGGATTATATATATACTAGTGGGGAATACTCGGCGTTGCCCGGGTGTTAAGTTTTGAAACATTGTGTTGAACAAAGATGGCGGCGTAGTTCAAATCAGTAACCAAGATGGCGGCGTAGTTCAGATCAGTAACCAAGATGGCAGCGAAGAATTAAATGCGGTCCGTGACGTAGTAAACGGCGAACTGATTGAATCCAAAATTCGACAATTTTTATGATAATTTTGGGACGTTTTCATTGGTTGTTTAGCACAGCTGTTGGTTTTTAAAATGATTGGCGAATCCATTCGTCTCATATCCCCATTAGTCCTCTAATGGGAAAGGTCTCCTAGCGTCTTCGGCTGCAGGGAGACAGGGTAGTAGTACTCGTCAAGGATTCGTCACTTGACACTCAGCCCAACAGGTGAGAGGCCGGGAACCGGCCCAGCACCTGTTGGACTGAGGTACGCCGCCTGGGTAATACCTTAGAGGTCCACCTCCCAGGCCTTGCCACTGGGCTTTCCGGTGGAGTAAGTTCATTGTTATTGCCTGAGGCGCCCCGACCGGGGAATGCCGACGGGGATACTCAGACAATTTTTATAATTGCAGAAGTGCCCCTCCTTTAGGAGAACCTGCTGGATCCCCACTTTCCGGCCTTATGCCACATTTTGCCGAGGTGGGCGGCAAATAAATAACTACCCCCATCAGTTGGTCTTTTGGTCGTATACGTTATCTATTGCGCTTTATTCTGTTATTATTATTGTTACTATTATTGTTATCTATTGTTAAATTTTTTATTCCTCTTTCTTTTCTTCCCCCGTTGATACTTACTTAAGTGCCGGATCTTCCCGTTTTTTTTTCTTATTACCCGTCGGTCATGGCAACGGCCAGCTGTGAGCCGTCCGAGCCTGCCAAGGAAAAGCCAAAGGTGGAGAATGCAGTTTAGAAGAAGACGCCAGCGGTTAAGATCGACGTTGAATCTTTCCTTGAGGAAGCCAAGAAATGCATGGAGCATGTCACCACAAACGGTATTACTGTGGAACAATTAAGATTCGAAGAATTTGCTAAAAAGACCATATCACTCTTTGTTATAGACAGGAAAACAAAAAATCTTATCAGATCGATCAAAGACATTGTAACCAAATTAATTGCAACTGTAGGAATGAGGGCAGAGAGGATTACAAAGACAAAAGGTTATAACACCTGGCCAGCCCTTTTCAAATCTGAAGAGGACTGCATCAATCTTTCCAAAAACGAAACCATCACTCCAGACTACATCCTAAGGATGGAATACCTAGGACGGAGACGTACAACCATTTCCATCTTCGAAGTCTCAGGTGTAATACCAGGGGAATATTTAGCGGCCTACCTTCTACAATATGGAGACATCACAGGAGTGAACGTCGACCAATATAATGGTGTCTGGTCTTTTGACATCCTTTTAAACAAGGAGACCTACTATAAAATACCTTACTACATCGAAGCGCAAGAAGAGAAATTACCGATAGTGGTGGCAGGAAGTCGTCCGGTTTGCTGGATATGCGGAGAAGTGGGCCACTTAATATATACGTGCCCCAAGAAGCAGACAACGACAAGAAACTAAAAAAAAATCGCGTATTGCCGCATTTAGAGCCGGACGCACAACCTGGATCTAAAATGCCAGAGACGGTAGAGGAAGCTTACCCTCCCAGACTATCACCTGATGAGATCGAAGCAGTTTTTAACACCGAAGTAGCGTCACCAGTGAAATATGAATGGAAAACTGTACCAATCAAGAAGTCATCACCACCAACCTATGCAAAATTCCTAACCAAAGAAAAAAATAGAAATACGTACAAGCGAAGATCCCGGAGGAAATAAATTTAAAGAACTCCTCAAATTAAAAGAATCCCTGGATGAAAAACGTAAGGAAAAAATATCCGTCCCCTTCCCCGAGTCCCTGTTCCCAGAGAAACCAAATCCAAGCCCAAAGGAAAAACGCTCCCTTAAAAAAATCCAAGCCCAAATAAGTTCTATATTCCCGACTAGAGGGAAAAATATGACTTCTTTAGGCGCTCCTCCCAAGAAAAGAAGCTCGAGACCTTCCCCCTTTTTCACACCTGCTAACACGCCTCAGAGCACTCCTCCCCCCTCTTCCATGAAAACAGATATGCCCCCTCCCACCCCGTCAGACAAAAAAGGCAAAGAGGCCTCTCTTCTAAGAGTGAGTCCCGAAAAAAAAACAGTTTGCCAAATAACTACAGAAAGAGAGACAATGATAAAGGCTCATAAAACAAGGATTATAAAAACCTTCTAACCTTAAAAAATATTTTAAAAAAAGATATCACTAACCCCGAAAACTTCCCCAAAGCCCCAAGAATCTTGACTGTGGACAATGATGGAGGAAGCAAATAGCGCCTTTAATTTGCTTCCTCCAGTCGTTTTCTTCAACGACCCAAATATTTAAAAAATGAAGGAATCATGCGTTGGACGGGTCCCTATCAAAATGCATCCATCACTGTATAGGGCCATTAAATTAACCTTTCCTCTTGACATCGGCGGTTTATCCCCTGAGGAGTCAATCACCACTGAGATGACCACAGGATCCATGGGGACAGCTGTCGGTGTCTTGACACCGTCTATGTTTGGTCAGGATTCTCAACTCTAAGTAAACCAAGATGGCCTTAAGATTAGCTACGTTGAATGTCGGAGGGTTGAGGAACGCCTCTCGGAAAATTCGAGTTGCACGCGACCTTCAACGCCTCGGTGTGGATATATGTTGCTTACAGGAAACCCACTTTATTCCAAGTGACTATCAGGATGTGCTCCTTATAGATTTTCAGCTCTACTCAGCACATTTTGATACCTATGCAAGGGGGGGGGTACCTGGCTAGTTAAGCGCACTCTTGATGCGTCATGTGACCCGATCTATCCAGATTCGGAGGGAAGATTGCTCGTTCTGGATATTACCGTAAAGGATGTGGTATTTCGTTTTATTGGGGCTTATGCGCCCAATAACCGTACTCAGCTTGTTTCCTTTTTTCGGCGAATCGAGCCCTTCATGAATTCGTCTCGCCGGTTAGTTTTAGCGGGAGACTGGAACGCGGTCCTGGATCCCGAGTTAGATCGCGGGGTTAATACCACAAGGGGTACTAACCAGAACCCGGATGTTAAAGCGTTTCGAGACTTTGTCGACAAGTTTTATCTTGTCGATAAATTTCGAAACGAAAAACCCGGGGATTTAGCATGGACTTGGACAGGTAGACGCGTCTCCGATCCGGTGCAACTTTCGAGTTACATCGATCGGTTCTTAGTTAGGAGAGTCGACCTAGAGCTTTTAGACTGTCCAAGTTTTCGTAGTATAGTTTATTCGGACCATAGGTTCGAGTAAACGTAAATAGTGTTAAACCTAGGATGGCTAGTTACTGGAAGTTCAACACGTCGTTGTTCGATGTGAAGGACTTCCGGGAACAGCTTTTACTAACAATACAGAGGAAATTGACGGGGTCGATTATCGGAAATAAGTGGTGGGGTAACCTAAAAAAAGTCATTAGGTCGTTCGCTGCTGATTTTAGTCGCCGGCTCAACCGTAGTTCTAGAGCGGCGAAAGCGGCACTAGAAGATAGATTAGAAAGGGCGGTGGAGGAGGGGGTAGTGCTAGTTATACTATAGTTAAGGCTGAACTGGACTCCTTGGATAACAGGGAGTACCAGGGATTACTAGTTAGGACTAGATTAAAAAGAGCGCCAAACGAGGCACCAAATATGGCTGCGTCACTGCGTGCGGAGGAGTTTCGACGTTCTGCAGATCGACACATCGACGAACTGTAACTTCAAACGACGGAATCTTGGAGGGTTTTCTAACTCATTTTCAGGAACTTTTTACCAAGGAGCCCGGTCTGACTATTGAACAGTTTGACACCTATTTAGCCGACTTTACTTGCCTTGAGCCTACCGAAGCGGCTAGGTGTGAAGGTAGTATACAAGAGGAAGAAGTCATTGAAGCCTTGAAACAGGTTGGGCTAAATAGAACCCCTGGGATTGATGGTCTGCCCTACGAGGTGTATTTGAGGCTGTCGCCAATTTTTATTCCTTTGCTGACTGAACTTTTTAACTCCTGGTTTAGGAACGGGTGCATACCTCAGTACTTTACCAGGGGGATCATTAAATTGTTACGCAAAGATAAAAATGGAGGAGATGGGATAAGTAAACACAGAGTTAAAGATTTTGGCCAAGATCTTAGCAAATCGTCTGCAGATTGTCTTACATCGTCTAATAAGTCCCGAACAGACTTACTCTGTTAAGGGGCGGACAATTCAAGATAATTTGCACTCGATACGCTTGATCGTAGAAAAAGTCGAAACAGAAGCCGCGCTGATCAATTTAGATCAGTCCAAAGCATTCAACAGAGTGGACCATCGTTATCTAGAGGCTGTTCTTCGCTCGGTTGGGTTTGGTCCTCAGTTTCCCTCTTGGATTCGCCTCTTGTATGCCAACCCCGGTGCTATGGTAGAAGTGAATGGGGTGAGGTCGAAACCCTTCATGTTAACAAGATCGATCCGTCAAGGTTGTCCGTTATCCACAATGCTGTATGTGCTGGCGCTTGAGCCATATTTGCGCTAGCTTCGGGTGAATCCGGTCCTTTGCGGGATTACTTTGCCAGGTGGCTTTACCCCGGTAAAGTATACTGCCTATGCCGAAGACGTGACTGTGCTTGTAACGAGCAGTGCCGAGATTAGAGTCGTCGACATAGAAACAAGTCGGTATGCTAAGGTCACAGGGGCCATAATTAACTACATTAAGTCTATTGGCTTACGTATCGGTGCCTATTAAGGTCAAAGTCGCAGGGGAAAATGAGTTCATTATATATATATGTATATATATATATATATATGTATATATATATATATATATATATAAGAAATATATATATATATATAGTGTTATAATGGAATAATTCCAGGAGGAAATTCGGGTATGAGAGCTCAATGTGGTAAACAGAGCAGTAAAATAAAAATATAACACGGAAATTACATAATTGTCGATGAAATAATTTATTTCAACCTTATGGTATTTTCAAGCATCTAAACTAGACAATTACATTTTTGATACTCTCAAAAATAGTATCAAAAATGTAATTGTCTAGTTTAGATGCTTGAAAATACCATAAGGTTGAAATAAATTATTGCATCGACAATTATGTAATTTCCGTGTTATATTTATATATATATATATATATATATATATATATATATATATATATATATATATATATATATATATATATATATATATACACGAGAGCGTTACCAAAATAATGCCGCCAATTTTAATCCTTTCGATTAAATTCAAGGACATTGCACTTTGCATTCTTATAATGACAGAACTCATGTATTCATGACCTGAATGTTTTATTTCTCTGTTGTAGATATTGACGGTGTTAGAATATAAATGTGCAACCTCTTCCATGGACGAACGTCAGAAGCAGAGATGCGCCATTAAATTCCTCCATACAAAAAATAGAACAATCATTTATGAAACTGATTCAGTCGATGTTAGCACAGATAGATTCATCGATTTCAGAGTAACAACAGAAATATGAGTGACAAAGCGCGCTCCGTACTTTTACAAGCGTGGCATTAAAATCTAGCAAAAAAGAATGGTGATAATTATGTAGAAAAATACATTCTGGGGGCACAAAAAGCACGCTCGTTTTAATGGTTCCGCTCCTGCCTTCGTAGCTATTAAACCATATTTTTCTAAATACTGACAGATACTGAAAGATATTGAGAAGCATTGGAGTATGGTTAAATTAATATATAGCAAGAAGGGCGAAAGAAATAGGTTATAAACGATTAGAGAGAGATTATTCTCTTGTTCAGTTAATTGTTATTTACGACTAATTAGGAAAATTAAAACAGTATTTTTTATCAAAGATAACTCGACCCCAGTGCTAAAATATATTTGGTATGTGTTTATAATGATTGGATTATACAGATTACAGGCCAAGTTAAACACTCGTTGATTAACTTATATTTTAAATAATAATAGATTTTTTGATACTGGTGATATTTTTCATTGATTCGATATACATTTTGTAATTAATGAATGTTTCAATTTTGTTAAATTAAGCGATTTCTCTTTGTGCACTTAGAATTTACAGAAGTCGTTCTTTGGCTAGAAATTTTTCCACATTAAAATATAACTGATATAAACTACATAAATTTGCGTTAAACTGTGTGGTGGGAAATTTATCAATTACATCTCGCAATATCTTATGCTACTTTCAAACAGAAGCGAAATAAAAATCAGTTTTCTATTTATAGTACCATGAATGAAATGTGTGCATAGTATGTAATTAACATTATCTTTTCAATTCTCATATAAGATAGTCTTGGGGAGTGAAAAGCAATATCAAAATTTTCGTTAATAACAAACAACGAAGTTAGAGAACCGAATATACAGTCACTAGTAGGAAAAGGTGTTGTGTGGACCCTGAAAATGAAACGTCTTGGCATCTAGAGTATCTCTTTATATAAGGGAGAAATCAGCAATAAAGGAGATAGCCTCAGACTGTTGTCAACGGTGATACGAAGGAATACATGCAGTGAAAAATTTCGTTTCATTATTGATTTACAGCACATGAAACCAATATTGCAGCATTTATTTTTAGAAAGTGTCAAAATGCATATCTTTTGCCTTTTTAGTTAGCTGAAATAAAATGTCTGTATTAAGATTCTTAACCAATGAACAGTTAATATGTTAAGAAAATATATTCATTTGCAACCGCTGATTGAATAGAATTCAACAGTTTATCGTAAGAGGCAGTTATATAAACATGTCTTTATTAGATGAAATCTAATTTATTTTACGACGAATGATATGGGCTACGTTTTAGAAAATTATCGGTGATGGGAGGAGGTTCCGTTAATCTATGTGAGTTTTTCGTTCGATTCTGAAATCACAAACTTTGTCTAAATTTTCGCATTTTTCTTTGCTTTTTTTGAGCGCCAACCTGATGTTTTAAATGACTTGAGAAATGCCAACATTGTAAAATACAAATATTGTGAAATAAATAGTTTATATTAACATTCATTTATTAATCATTAAATCTAAAAAATTTCGTTAAAATGCAATACATTTTTCATTTTAAAATTAATTATATTAGACTTCATCTCAGAATCCGTACTTCATAAAATAATATGCATTTAAGAAATTGAGTATGATTAATCATTTGAAATTAATTATTTAACACTATTATAAAAATATAGTGACATATCAGTGGTGTCTAGTAAATTTATTTATTCCAATTTTGAAAATGCTTTAATTCTTAATGTCAAACATTTTCAAAATAAAAAAGATCAATTGAATGTGCTCCGATGAACTCCTAACATTTGTAACCGGCAATTTCTGATGTTACTCTTATGCAAGTGATTTTTCTTCACAGTTCATAATGTTTATATTATCACTTTGCTTCTCGATGTTGCCATCAATTATATGTTGTTTGTTTTTCAGTACACCGATTGTTTCTTTCTTTTTATATAGGAATGCACTATAAAAATGCTGAGGAATTTGTAGTTAGTGGATTGAACAACACTTTAAAGGAATTGAAGATGATGGATGAAATTGGCAGAATTATATTATTTAACAGGACGGCTTGACAAGATGCAGTTTATATTGGACTTGTAACTGACCGTGTTGTATCTATCTGGGAAGCAGTCGCTAGTGTTTATTTGCAGATTGAGAAGTCTTGGAAATAAACTTTATTATTATGGAATTATCAAAGCTACTTAAAATTTTAGATACATGGAGTAAAACAAGAAAATTATTATTGTTGTAGATAGGGGAATAATAGACTGGAGTTCAGACGAGCATCTGCTATAAAAATAACGACAGAGCAGAAAAAGACTAGCCGCATTCTTCTGTAAGAAACGGCATATTCCATTTTTATATTCTTATTCACTATGTTTTCTCAATTGCTGCAATTGATTTTTATCAATTCAAAATGACTTCTGTTTCCCATATATCGTGTTTTGTACTTAATGTTGTCTTAACAAGAAATGCGGGGTTTACGGATGAAATTACGGTTAAGCCAGTCGTTATTCAAAGCTGTTTAACGTTTAAATAATCATTTCCCAAAACAACACAAGAGAAACTAGAAACACGTGTCAGTCAAGTGTTCCAATAGTTTGTGAGTAAAAACAAACGGCTGTTAAATTGATATAAATGCAAATATCATGATATAAAATCTAAAATGTTTAAAAAGTATTGTCTCATGTTCCAATCGTTAACCATAATATATTCAGTGAACAATAACAACAACAATAATGAAAGAGTAAGACCAGAATGAATTGGCTTTGCCATTACAATACCATTGAAAACGAATGTATATGTGTATGTGGGATGGATGGGAGAACGTCATTGAAAAGAAGGTTTGAGAATTGCCAATATCCACATAAAATGAATATTGATCAGGCGAAAAAGAAAACAAAACCAATGGAATGAAAAACTAGAAGCCATTAACTATTCGACTTTTTTTTATATGAACAAAAGAATACGGAGGAGAAAACAAAGTGCTATATTCTAAAATGTAGTGACGTCTCACGCTAACAATTTATGTTCAATTTATGTTCACCTGTGACGTAGCTACTTGATTAACGACCAATCAACAGGAAATGAAAGACCTTCGGAGTCAAAGGTATGAATGGACTGACACAGAATGATAAAGGATTATATATAAAGAAGTTATATTGGCAAAGGATAAAGTCTTAATACTATAATGAAGATATATGTTGGAATGCCAGTCCATGAATAGTTTAAAAGAATGATAGAATTTTAAGCAATAAAAGAGGAAAAAAGGAAACTAAGTAGGCACTTCATTGTATTGCTTGCGCATAATATATATATATATATATATATATATATATATATATATATATATATTAGATAGATAGAGAGAGAGAGAGAAAGTGGGAGAGAGAGAGTATGCTTGCTACCACTCGAAGCCCCTTGTGATGATTGGGAATAATGTGAAGCTGCAGAAACTTTCAGGGAAGTGCAGATTTTATTATCAACTACCAAGGACGACCGGCCTTGGCCGACCGTGAGATACGGTTAAAATATTTTAATTCATGCAGATTTCGTATTGATTATTACAGAGAAAATTCACTATTAGATATTATGTTGCACCTAATTCATAGTACTGATTCAAAAAGTTAAAATATAATTGCTTGCGTGTTAAAATCGAAACCAAAACATTTAGCGTTCCAGCCGTTTTTCCTGCCGTTTGATCTATCGCCATATACACAAGAAAGATTTAAAGTCACAGATATATGTCGGCAGGTTCAAATGAACATTTTTCATTTTAAATTGTCGAAATATTTTCATACGCGTTATAAATCCATTCAAACAAACAAACAAAAAAATTCTGTTATAAACCATTCTTGGTGTACAATTACCATTTCGTGGTTATTTTAGTGTTATGTGACCAGAAGTTTAAGAATTATCGATTAAATATTTTCAAACACACATACATAATCTACTGTTTTAATTATATAATTATTGTAAATAATAATAATAATAATAATAATAATAATAATAATAATAATAATAATAATAATAATAATAATGTGTTAGATTTCAGAGAAACTTGAATGAAAACTGAGGAACTAATCCAAAATATGGAAGTATGGAGAATGAATTAGATGTTGGACTCAAATATAAGGTTATTTTATTTTGCAAACCGAGATCTACGAAACAACGGAAATTAACGAGAATGAGGCAACTGAAGCAGGAAACATCATTCAACTTATGAAAGAAGAAAAACAAAGCTCCCATTTCTAAAGAAGCAAGGGTAGAAAAACAAGAAGAATTGAAGCAAGAAAATAGCAGCAAAAGAATGGAGATTAAGATGATACGAATACAAATCTGAACAGTAGAAACATAACATAACCTTTTCAAAACAATGAAGACTAGTTATGTCACAATGTGAACAGAGGAAGAACGAACACAGAACGACCGGACTTGACAGAAACAAAATGCTACTAGAGCCAGGTCATAACAGAAGTGCTGACTAGCTGAAAGCCAAAAAAAAAAAAAAAGAGGTACAGAAAATTGAATGAACGTCAAAGAAAAAAATCAACAAGGAACCCCCCAAGATAATCCAACATAAGAATGGCAAACTGGAGAGCACCAGGTCACGACAGAGTACATGCATATAGGTTTAAAAATTCAAAAAACTACATGGAAGGCTAATTCAGAACCTGAATAGACGTATCCACGAAGGGTCAATGAGAGTGGAAAGACCTAGGAGAGAAAGCACTAATCAGAACTCTGCTGGATGAATGCAAAGCGGACTGAGATCTTGGAGAGGCTCATTACCACTTAAACTCCAGTGAAGACCAATGGACGCTGCCAACGAGAAAGCGACTGCTGTGATGACGCAAATTAAACTGCAATGTTTATCCAAAGAAGTGGAGAGTACTGGCAGTTACTATATTTATTGCTTATACCTCCCATGAGATGTCATCTAGTAGTATACATATGTGTGTTGCACACACACACACACACACACACACACACACACACACACACACACACACACGCACGCACGCACGCACGCATATATATATATATATATATATATATATATATATATATATACTAGCAAAAGTACCCATCATGGATTGGGTTCAAAAACAGCCTACAGAAAATACCTGTTCACACTGAAACACTTATCACACAATTTTGTGGATCTATATAAAAAACCTCGTTAAATTTTGTGACATATTTCCATTCTATGGAGGTCAGGCGCGAACGAACACCCCATAATTTTATTATACAATATTTCTTCAAAATGAAACATAATTATCAATAATAAATACATTTGAAGCCAAAACTGCAACGCGAAATTTTTTTTATAAATAAACGGGTGTTTATTTTTAAAGAAATATATTTCGGGGTAAGACTCCTTTGTCAATCTTTTTTTTCTCTTCTTCCTCGACATAATGTAGTGGAAGGTAGTTCGATGAAAAGTCCACGTGATGTTGTTAACTGCGGGGTTTTTATGAAGCCGGATAGGTGACGAGTGGTCGCGCATTTTGAAAATCTGGGTAGTTTTTTAGTTTGTTGTTTATATCCGTTAGAAGCGCTGAGTGGAATTTGAAGAATAAAACATGTATAAATACGTTGCAGTTTTGGCTTCAAATGTATTTATACATGTTTTATTCTTCAAATTTCACTCAGCGCTTCTAACGGATATAAACAACAAACAAAAAAAAACTACCCAGATAATTATCAAAGTATACTTACGCAGATAGATATGAAAAGTCTTTATTAAAGTTTGTGCCTATTTCCATTCTATGGAGGCCAGGCGCGAACGCAGACCCTACACTTTTATGATACCACACCTACTTAAGTTAAAACATACTTATCAAAGTATTATTATGTACATCTATATCAAAAACACTTGTAAACCTTCTTTTTTAATTTTTAAATTTTTTATTTCCATACTTTGTGGACCAGGCGCGAACACAGACCCCACAATTTAAATGAATCATCATTATGCCAGATCACCCATACCTATTCTTGTGTCTCGATACATCTTCTATCATTATATGTGATCAGTTTTCTATAATAGTCAACCATATAGGAGCCGATTCGTGACCAGACATACACACAGGCGTTCAGCTTTATATTATAGATATACGAAGGACGATGTATAAGAAACTTATAATTTTATGATGTTATCAAATTGTTAAATGCAAGGGATACAATAGAGGTTATTTCTTGATCCATAGAGTTTGGAAAATTCACACTTTTCTCTTATAAATTGTCAAGTAGTATATAAAAAGAACATTTTTGGAACAGTATAAAAAAAGTCTAAACCTAGAAATTGCATCTGTAGAATTTATTGTTGGAGTAGAAAAACTAGAATTCAATCGTAAATCCGGTCTGTTTTTTTTTTTTGTGAACAGCATAACAATTGAAAATAAGAAACTGCGATCATGGAACCTCATTTGCGGGAGTTAAAAAAGCTATAGTCTGTAATAATTACATGTAATAACAAGGTAAATCCGATTAGCGCATAGTATTTAAATTACATAATATATAGTTAGAAGTCTGTTAGAGAATATTTCCAAATTTCTTTAAAATGAATGTTAGAAAATTTAAAAATAAAATAAATTAGATTTGCCGTATTCACTGTACTGAAATACATTTTGGAATTAGGCTTAAAGATTTTTTTTATTATGTTACTATTTTAAAAAGTATATGTTTGATACGAATATAAAACGGGGAATTATGTTATACAAATAATGCGTATAATTGGAATTGACAATGGAAATTAAAGAAACGGAAAAGCAAAAAATAAGGAATTACAAAAACAAATGTTAAAAAAGAAGAAACCATGAAGATCGAAAAATATAAAAGAGAAATAAAAGTAAGGAAAAAGTAGGCAGAATGCAAGAATAAACTACCTTATTAAAATAAAAAAAATAAAACTGAGAGATAAGTTTAGCTAGTACTCCTTTATAATTCGCTAATTCATACACGTAATGACACAAACATAAAATGAAATTTTGTTTCCAAGCATGTAGCGGAGTATTATTACTCGTGTACGTTTTTTGGTTTGTGTGGGTTTAACTACTTCTCATCCGAGAATTATTGACAAAACAACAAAATTGTTTCATGCGTTCTCGATTTACATTTCTGAAGGGTAATTGGAAGCAAAATTAACAACGGTCGAAACATATTAAATCCTGCAAAATGATACTGATCTGTTTGGTGAAAATATCCTACAACTTTACTCGCAAACAAACATTCTCTTAGCAACAGGTGGCAAAGTAGGGTAAGAACACAAAGAAATTGTAGTCGTAAGTTCATAAACTTTATTGCATCCGCTTAATAAGTGGAATTGATGTTTTGCGGTCAATCGCTAAACAGAACAGTGTCAAGCACTCTTATACGGCTTATGCTTAATACTTTCCATGAACAATCAGTCTATTTATTCTTAGAAACGTTAAATAAAATCTCTCTCTCTCTCTCTCTCTCTCTCTCTCTCTCTCTCTTAGTCCCTCTTTATATATATTTATATATGTGTGTGTGTATTTATTATAATTTTATTACTTAGACAAACATTATTTGCTGTTACAATTACAGACCATATTTCGGTCAAAGTTTTGGATAGGCAACATAATTTAAGGCACAATTCCCCAATCTCTGCCTTAACTTAACCTTCTGTTTTAGAAGTGAGGTTTAGAATTTTTACAGTAGAAGGAAATTACTTAAATGCAACCTGTTTATCAGAAAAAAGCTTAGCATGTACGAGGTTGTGATTTATGGCTTAATTTATGATGTATTCATAGATTTTAGCGAAGAGCAGGAAAAGACTTTCAGGGTGATAATTTTGCGGGTCAGTTCTTTGAAAACTAGCACCCCAGATGCAATTGTCAAGCTATATGGAAAGCAAGATCCACATACTACATAAAGTATTGCTAGGAGGCGCCTAAAGGTTTTCTGTTGAACATTGTTCTGATGTTGGTTTGATCTACTTGCGTCAGACTGCAGATATATGTGGCACAAGGTTATTGTGTGAGGAGGGGATCGGATTCATTAGTAGCAAAAGTTTTTCTTCCAAATTGCATTTTTGAGGAACAATTAAAAATTTTCCCCAAATTACTTTGAAACAATTAAATAAAAATTATAAAAATACGCTAAATTAATAATGCTCGAATGAAGCAGAGTAAGATTCATTCGAAATTGTAAGTTGGGTCTTTTTACTTACGCTGCGTGTTCCTAGATTATTGGAAGCAGGTGGACCTGATTGTTGGCATTGTGTCTAAAACTCTCACCCAACGCAAAACTTAATTATGCCCGTGTGTTTGTGCTGACTGATTTATCCTATTTTGAAATATTCATTTTTCGATTCTACAAAAGATCTGAGAAAACAAATTTGAAAAAGAAAGCAATACAATAATTAATAGATACAATTAGACTGATAAACCATTAACTACTGACTGAGACATTCCATGCACTCTACGACTAGTACATCATGCACACCACCAACTTTAAATGTCGGGGATATTTATATTATCTACATCTATTAAACTATATTATGCATTTAGTTCTCAAATATTACAATTGTTTTCTCTTCTAATTAATGTATTTTCCCCCTATAAACCATTCTCATATATACTTGCTTGGCAATAATTTTTCTGCTTTTCAAGGGCTCCCAAATATCCGAAACTGTTCTTTTGGTCCTTTTGGTATATTTACGTAAAAAGAGACGATATCAATTTGTACCTAAAATATATCTTTCTTATTAAAGTTGCGGATATCTATTTTCTTGATTACGATCGACACAATTCTGTAAGGATTCCTATCGGTCAGAATTTTACACCACGTTTTGCTGGCATTACTAAAATATGTTCAGTAGTCATAATTATCATTATGACGCAGGTTTAAACAAGCAAATGATCTTTCTACTTAGTATAACGGGCAATGGTAAACTCTAAAGGCCAGATCTGATCAATCATTTCTTGCAAACTTATATGTACACGTTACTTTTAAAGCATAATTGCAATATATATATATATATATATATATATATATATATATATATATATATATATATATATATTGCAATTATGAGAGAAAGGCAGATTTGGATATTCACAATTAAAAGAAAAAAATAAGGGGCCAGCTGACCGGTATCACCCTCACTCTTCTAGTTCTTGACCGAGAGATTTATTTAAAAGCGAGATGAGCATACGAGAGAAAGTATTCGTTTAAAATACATTTAAAAGAAAGCGTGCTAATTGGGAGAAAAGAACAGGGAAACGCTATATATCTAAAGTAAACACTCGTATGATAAATTCACAATATTAGAATCCCCTGGAGGCGAATCAAGTTGGAGACTATTCACGTTCATCTGAAGAAACCTTCCCTTTGTTAACAGCAGAAATGTCTTTTAGGTTTGAACCTGATTAGCCTATAGAAGATTCTCTCATAGTACATTTATCATATGCAGCTTTATTTTAGATATGCAGCATTTCCTTGTTTTTATTTTTTATCATCAAGTTCACCATACATCAGCATTTTGAAAAGTTCGTCATCTTTCATACGTTTTCGTGCTTCTGATTTTGATATGTGTCGATGATTTAGAGAGAACAATGTTTTACTACGTAAAATGTATGTTCGAATAAATAGCATGTCTTGCGACAAGAACTAGTGCATTTTAAGGGTTTGTGACCACGAATCTTCGTTGTGACGAAGTCAATACAGTAACAGTCTTTTGACGAGAATGTATTCAATTATTTCTCGACTATTTGGTTATCGGAAGAATATGTTAGTGATGCAGAGGTTCAGTACTTTGCAAGCGACTCCAAACTCCCTGACATGAATTATGATTACGATTATTAAGATCATCCATAGGAATGAGATTGTCAAATGCTTTGTGTTAGGTGGCGAAGGCTTGTATAGAAACGTCCACACTTTTTGTGCTGAAAAAGAAAATCGGTGCGAATAAGCCACAGGGACAAAGAGTAGCAGTCCTGTTGCTTGTTAATAAATGAGTTGCTGTACACAGCCGAGAAAGATTTATATACTCTCGCCAAGACATAGATTATCCGCACCAGTTTATCAAAATAGTAGTAGTAGTAGTAGTAGTAGCTTATATCAATTTTTGTACTAAATACTGATAAATCTCACTTTGTACAATAACGCACAATACATTCGGGAATTTACGTGTTTGGCTTTATTGTTAATGGTAGTAGTATTAATAATTGTAATAGTAGTAGTAAAAGTAGTAGTAATGATATTAGTAGTTCGTAATGTCAAATGTATAGCAATACTGACCAAATCTTTGTGGTTTACACACATTTATTGTTTCAGTATAATCAGTAGTCATATACGTTAAAGACCTTTGGAACATTCGGCATCTCAAGTTACCGAATTTAGTGCAATTCTCTCAACTATTTTTGTAGTCCGTAAATGACCAACAAAGAAAGAAAACTAATTCGATTGCATTATAAATTTCGTGTTTCTCCTTAAATTGTTATTGTTTTGTTTTTAGTTATTTATTCCATTTCTCAAAATATTCTGTCTCAGATTATCTTTGAGGCATAGCTTTCATGATTTGCATTTAATCCTTTTAAAAGTGTAACTGAAAAAACAAAAAAAAAAAAAATAAATAAAAATAAAAAACACTGCTAGCATCAATGTTTCCGAATGACCTTGTGTTTTTTTTTTTTAAATTTTGAACATTTGTTAACATTTCTTTACGCCACATCAAATTGATCTTGATGTGTGCATAAAGGCAAAATGTTGATTTATGAATTTTAGATTCTAATAATCTTCACACTCGTTCGCCTATTCACGCTACATTAATCGCGTTTTACTCAATTTACAAGGAATTCTCTTGATGTAAAACAAATTATTTTTGCATCACGTCAACTTTATGATGGCTTTTGTATCTAAGAATATGCGCAAAATCATAACTGAAAGAATATATAAATAATCGTTATTAAAAAATAACACAATAAGTTTTCTTACTAGCGGTTATCGTTTATCAATGCCCAGAAGCTACTCGAAGACAAAGGTTAATGTGTATAAGTGATGATAAATAAGGGTGGAAACTGTGTAGCATTTGATTATTTAAGAGGACGGCTCAACAAGAGTTTGTTTACATTGGACTTGAAAACGACTTTCTTTTAGTTAACTAGGAAGCTGTTTCGTGGTATTGTGTTCCGCAGACCAATACTTTGTTCACAGTATTTTCGCTAAGTATTAGACACAGACAGATTATGAGGAAAAACTGTTGATAGTGGCTGCAGTTCGACGAGTGTTTGTTGCGAATGTGTTACGGGTGTAAACCTGTTTTTAATTAGTTTTCTATATCTTTATGACGACGATTTATAATTTTCATTATTTACAGTATTCGTATTAATGTTTTGATCTTGAATGCTATTTTAACAGCGCTTCGGTGGAAGTAACATCCGATCTTCTTTCACGTGTTTTATCGAACTCGGAAAATATTAAATCGATGCGGACCTGAATTAATTTAAAAAAATAAAAACAACCTTGATAGCTCTAACAAAATACTGACCAGAATAACCAACCGCTTCACATGCCTCTACACATGCAGTGATTTAAATTTACTTACACCAGGTCTAACATTGAAACTACCAGTCAGTTCTAAGAGAACACAAAGTATTGCAACATATTTAGAGTATAAGCTTGTCCGAGTAGAAGGAACATCAATTACAGATCGAAATTGCAAGCGTTCTCGTCCCATTCCTGGAATTGATATCACTGACTGATGAAAATATTTGCACTCCAACATACCCGCATATATCACATAAGCAAGAAAGCAGGTCAAATCTTGCTATAGAAATGGAAAAATAAAAAAGCAAACGACATAAGCTCCATGTCAATCATTCACCATGAACATCCATTGTAAATAAAAGTAAGCATCAACTGATTTCCTCTAAAGAATCAGCGTCAAACAAATGTTTCAATTTCGTCACAACCAGAAGTGGATTCCATACTCTAGTGATAGCTCCAGTAAACGAGAGTCTCAAATAAACCCAAAACAATAGGTAATAAAGAAGGTTATATTTTATTTTTTATTTTTTATTTTTAAAAAAGATTACATTTTCACCCCAAACAAGGCACATTTCCACTTTGGTGTCGGGGGCTACTATCATGGACATAAGCTACTGGGGTACTATGTTGGGAGTTGGGCAGCAAGATATCGGTTAACGTTACACTTGAACTTCTGCATGTCAGTCCAGTTTTGGAAGCAGGGACCCGGAAGGGATATCAAGAGTCTACCGGTTCTGGGGAAGAAACTACTGGAGTCTGAAGCTCTTTTACATCTAGGGATCTCTACTCTGTAGGGGTGGGACTTAGCTGCTTGTCGGCTTCACGGGGGTTATGAGAATAGCATATTCTTTTCATTGTTTTGACTCTCGAGTGTGTATCTGTAGATATATGATATGCTTTTATATAGAGTGATGGTGTTCTCGATTAATTAACTGTGTCTAACTCTGCCGGATATATACTCGAGAGTCAAAACAATGATAAGAATATTCTGTTGTCATTGCCCTAGTAATGAACTATAGTGGAGTGTGAGACAAGCACTCGAGATTCATAGCCTTCAAACTTAACTATAACGCATTGATGGTATTATAATAACACTAGTATACAAAAGTAATACTACAGTGTTAATGAATAATGAATATTTCAAGGAATTTTGAAGACCTGATAAGATTTGTGGCTACTGTAATTAAAAATGAATCTTATGGCTACTTTTATAAAAAGGAATCTTATGACAAATGTTATTAAAAATGAATCCAGCTTGGAAACTGGAGAGGAAGCTATCGTAGTAAAAACAAGACCATAATATTACCTGCAAAGTAAAGACAGCTGGTTCAGCATTACAGCACTCTACCACATCCATAAGGCATTGCTGCGATTTAGAAAAATGACATTCTATTAACACCTATTGTCTGTGCCCGAGATTCAGCATGCCATCCATTGAGCCGATCCACGGAAAATGTAATCACGCCATAGACAAATCTCTATGGTACGTAAAAAGTTCAGCTCGTTTTGTAGAAGTAATCACAATGCTTCCAATAATTTTCATCAGATAATGAATCTACATGTAATGATACTGTAAAGAAAAGGAGTGTTTGACTGTGGTACAGGATAAATCAACGTCTAAAAGAGAGAAATCAATGATTAAAAAAGATTCAAACTTTAAAAAATATTATAGTGATGGGAATAATCGTATTCTGGTTCATTTCATGTGATGTTGCCCACGGCAAGAAAACCGAACAAAATCAGAAAGTAAAATAAAAACAAAATTGCAAATAAAACCAAAAAATATGTTACAAAGGTTACGCAAATTAAAACAGACAAAATTGATGACGACTAAAGACAAAATAACAAACAACTTAAAAGCACCTTTTCCGTTGGAAAAGAGATATAAACACGTATTTATACATTAATAAAAATAGCTACTTCCTATTTCGAGATGAAATAATTCTGTGAAACTAATTCAAGATTCAAAGAAAAATTCATGAGGGTTTTAAAACATTCAAATCCGTTTAAAATAATAATTTGGTAGCAACGAAACACAAAATATGATAATTAAGCAATTCAAGCAAGCTCTTTAACATTTATAATTTTTTCCACTCAAAACAAAAGGTTTGAATACGTGGAAGTTTCGTCTTTTTCAATTTCTTTTTCAAGAAAACATAAAATGTGAGTTTTTATTTGAATTATTCAACTAATAAATTGTCGGTCCTATCTGGATTTCTCGCCAGGGCCCCGAAGTGAAGCAACGATGAGTCTGCTAGTACTAGATAGATGACCATTTTGGAAAGCTAGGCGTGGTATTTACCGCGCCGGTGACGTAGAAAATTCCAGATTAGTATTTAAACGCGCGGTTAATTCACTGGGAGAGATGCATCGACAATCTTAGTATTTTTACTTTTATTTCTAGTATGGTTGTTATTGTCCGGAGTTGGTTTATTATTATTATTATTATTATTATTATTATTATTATTATTATTATTATTATTATTATTATTATTATTATTATTATTATTTCTGCTAGTTATATATGTGTCTTTTGTGTTATTTTTATTTTTATACTGATGCCTACTTTTTTATTGTTTATTTTGTTGTTGTTTACATTGTTTTTATAAAATTAAAAATACTAATAACGAACAAGATAAATGCAACTGTAGATACCGCACACACTGCCCACTTCAAAATAAATGTCTAACCAAAAGCATAGTTTACCAGGCCACAATATTTGCGAAAGAAAACCCGAATAACAAGAAATATTATGTAGGTATGACTTCCTTAGATTTCAAAACGCGATATTATGACCACTAAAGTACATTTAACAATAAAAAACACCGTATGAAAACAACGCTAGCAAACAAATACTTGGAACTCATGGAAAGCGGACGTTCGCCGGTAGTCGAATTGAAAATAGTAAGATAAGCAAACACCTGTAGAGACCTAGACGACCCATGTAGATTATGCCTTCATGAAAAATTTGCTATCCTGCACTTTAAAGAACTCCAACATTTATTAAACTGTAGGAGAGAAATAGCGAACAACTGTGTGCACATGATAAAATTTACTCTAGGATATAGATACAAAATAACTTTAAAACTAACAAAAACAATAAAAACTAAACAAATAAATAAATAAATAAATAAAATAAATAAACATGCATATACATAAACTATCACATATATATATATTTATATGTTATGTTAGTTTATATATATATATATATATACATATATATATATATTATATATATATATATATATATATATATATATAAACTAACATAAAACAAACCTAACCTAGATTTAAAACAGGTCAATACACTAGATATCCAGGCTAAATAGAGCATACACAAAGAAACAGGTCAGCCAGAGGTCAAATGGGCCTTTGTCTTGTACGTGTATGTTCATTGGCTGATAGGAAGCGCGCGGTGGATACGAGAAAGCTGATTGGCTAACTAAAATCTCAATAGAAGGTGCGTATATAAAAACGACAGACAACCACAAAATTCGCGCGTAAGCGTAAAGAATCCTAGAGTGGATGAAACGCGGAATATTCAGTGTAGCTTACTCGCCATATATATTTTATAAATTACTATCTAGCTTTACCTACATATTGAGCATTTTTGAAGTAAATACTTAAAGTTTACACATAAATTTATACTTTCGTATATTAATTTTATCTGAGTAAATGAAGTAGTTATATATATATATATATATATATATATATATATAATTAAGTCGGTAACCGTTTGTTAGGAGACTCGAACCCAACCCTTTATTATTATTACGGGGGTACGTGTTCGGACTCCACCTAATCTTTGGGACATAGTTTTTGAATGTTACTTTTTCACTGCCTTCATTCAGGATTGAACTCAGCACCTTTGGGTAACTGTAAACTTTGATACAACGTCTAGGACCACTCGGCCATATATCACTAGGACAATTCTTAGTTGGTTTTTGTTAATGTTAAACCTATGTTGTTATTCAAGGTTTTCTCTCTCTATCAGAGGTGTCCAAATTGCATTCAGCTCTATGCTTGGTTTGCTCAGTAGGTTGTTATGTCCGAGCATGTGAGCTGTTTCTGTAAGTTTTCTCACTTTCCAGTGGGTCTCTCTGTTTATTATTTTTACTTCATCACATAGGGGGCGATGGTCCCCCCTCTCCATCCAGACATGGTTGGCTATACCCGATTTTTCCCTCTCCCCTTTAGTTACCGCTTTTTGGTGTTCTTCCACCCTTACTTTAAGGGGGCGGCATGTTTCACCCTTGTAAACCTTTCCTGAACGAACGCAGTGAAAAAGTAACATTCAAAAACTATGTCCCAAAGCCTAGCTGGAGTCCGAACACGTACCCCCGTAATAATAATAAACGGTTGGGTTCGAGCCTCCTTACAAACGGTTCCCCGGTTTGATACAAAACACCTGACGAAGGCCGGAGGGCAAAATGGCCGAAACGTTGTGACAATAACAACCAAGATGAGGAAGTCAGTTCGACAATCTCAATCAATGAAAACACCTCATCTCAAAAATACAGACAATTACTATATATAATTAAGTTCAAATTTATTCATAAAAGTTGAAATATATTGTTAGATACAAAGTAGATCTTCATAAATAAAATATAAATAAATATTAGAACAGACTGCGCAAACTTATCTGCGTTTCTTTGTAAAGACACATCTACAAAGCTGGAAAACAATTAAACGCAATTTAGTTGTTTCCCATTTCTTGTTTTCCAGAAGAGAGATAGATAGATAGATAGATAGATAAATAGATAAGACGTTAAAAACATATGAGCATTCACTGAAAATAAAATAAGCCAAAAGTAAGATCACTGAGGTTTATATCTATTATCATACTGGCATGCTATCAATGTTAGCTTATATGCTGGAATAAAGATTCTTGATAAGGTTAAAAACATCTCGAATGGGTATATGAGTGTTTCTCAGAGTATTTTCAGTCTTGGCAAAAAATTCGGGAAATAGTCGGCAATTATCACACAGGGTCGAGCTTGATTCGAAGTTTTTAGGGAACAGTTTGGCTTTGTCGGATACTGAAACCATTGATGACGGTTCAGATCGAATATACGCTTCTGTTCAGAACCCTATTTTTATGCGCCATAACTTTTGGGAATCTTGCTTTTGCTCAGTTACTTTAGACGTGACAATTAGGGTTATATACATATATATATATATATATATATATATATATATATATATATATATATATATATATACATACACACAGACGTGTGTATGTGTGTCGATGTGAGGGTTATAAATATGAAAATTAACATTTAGAAATCTTATTTTTGAAAACCAATTCAAAAGATATTCTCGTTAAAATTATTCTCATATGTTTTAAATAAAAAGAAATCATATATTATCACATTTCCAGGATATAGTGCAAATTACGCTTAACGTTATATTTGTTGTATTTTTTTTATTTCAACTGATGAGTGATGTGAAAACACTCTTTAAATGCAATCCCAGCATTCATGTAAGGTACCGTATTTACACCTTCATAGAAATTAAATCGTCTTTTCTAATAACCGTTAATTAATGGATAATTAAAAGTAGATACTGACTACCAAAATTTGCAATATATATCTGGTTCAAAAAATTATTGCATTTTTAATGCTACTATCTGAGAAACTATCGGTCCAACCAGCAAATAGCTTTATTTGGAAAAAGTACATATGAGAAAAAGGATTAGGGTTTTTCAGGGGCGATCATCTTTCAGTGTATTCAATAAATCAGTTCCATAATAGCAGAGGGAGACCAGTCTATCACCATCTGATTCGAAACCATTCGGAAATTTCTGTGACAGAAAATAAAATGAACTAAAACGTCATATTCCAAAAAAATATGTAATTTGATTAAGTGGTTATTTTATTTTTTTTTCAGAAAATCATTTTTTTTAAATAACTTTTTGTGATTTACACAGTAACTCATGATTAGAATCAGAATTAAGCTCATTTTTGACACTTACTGCTATTCGTGTCATTTTCTTTACAAAAAGTAATAGAAAATAACTCTTACGTTTATTCGAATTTGAAATTCTTAACAAAAAATGCACTTGTTTCACATATATATTTTAAGACGGAGGGCTAGAGAGTAAATCCCGAAAACGTCTGAAGCAGTTTACGATCAAAATATATTTTATATATTTTAAAGAGTGGCAAGGAGAATATGAAATCAGTCCTGGAAATTGCTGAAGCAGTTTACGACCTCAAAATCACTTTCTTTTAAAAAGTCGGAGAGGGATGTTGAGTAGGTTTTAGAAATCGCTGCAGCATTTTACAATCTCAAAATTACTTCATTACTATATTTTCAAGAGAGGAGTAGGTGCATGGACTCAGTCCCAGAAATGGCTCAAGCAATTTACGATATCAAAATTACTTAATTTCATATTTATTTTGAAGAGAGTGGGGAAATATATAGTCTGTTCCCGAAATTACTGTATTTCATATATACTTTAAGGGGGTGATATAAAGTCATTTCTGGAAATGGTTGAAGTAGTTTACGATTTCAAAATTACTTTATTTCATATATATTTTTTAAGAGAGGGGGTTAAGTATAGGGTCTGTTCCCGAAATGGCTGAGGCAGTTTACAATCTCAATATTACTCTATTTAAAAAAAAATAAGAGAAGTGGGAATATGGAGTCAGTCTCGGAAATGGCTGAAGACGTTTACGATCTCTAAATTACTTTATTTTATATATATTTTTTAAGAGAGGGGGTTTATTATGAAGTCAACCTCGGAAATGGCTGAAGCAGTTTACGATCTGAAAATTACATTATTTCATGTAAATTTGTAACAGTGTGATGATGATATAGAGCCAGTTCCGGAAATGATGAAAGGAGTCTACGATCTGAAACTTACTTTATTTCATATGGTGTTCATTTTGGTGTTGTGTGAAGGTCAACTGGGCCAGTTTTTGATGGAAGTGATTCGTATTTTTCTGAATTTTCCATATTATGATCTGGAAATGACGTCACTGCGGCGGTGGTGGTGGTCATCGAAAGAAACATGATTATTTTTCTTTTAAAAGTGCTTTGAAGGTCTTCATGGAGGCATATATGTATTTACATTGTCCGTATGAGGGTAGGTAAAATTATTTTAAATATGTGTTGTACATTATCCATCCTAGGAAATGAAAAATTATTTCACATACGTGTTGTAAATTTCCTGTCCTAGGGAAAGTACAATTATTTCATACATATCTTGTGTAATTTCATACATCTTTTGCTCGAGATAACAAATGATACGCAGACATCAAAACCCCCTCTATACTAAGAATAATAGGTATGTTAAAAATTAACTTTTATTTTTTCATTGTTTTATATGTTCCCAAGCAACGCTGAGTGGCCCTCCTAGTATAAAATATAATATATATGCGTATTTTACGGTCTGCTAGTATCAGAAAAAGTTTAGCGAAAAACCGCAAGAGCACCGGACTTATACTAAGTAGATATTAATAAGTCCCTTGTATCCATTCCACCCCCTTTTTTAATGGAGAGTAGATAATACAGTGGATGTGCTATCGGCAGCTCCAGTAACTTTTGCTTCTCCTTTTTTGTCCCTCAGTTCTCATTCAAATGAGTGATTTTTCTGACAAAGGGTGAAGAAAAAGCTGCTTTAAAGGTCGGTAGTACTTGGTAGAACAGTAGTCTGAGATGTCGGAAAATTTTTCTGTCTCTATGTCTGTCCTTCTGGCCATGCCACTAGTAAGGGTGCTGGAGGTAAACGTTTCGTCTGGGCTGCCGTTATCCGCATAAAGGTCAGGGACCCGAACCTTGGATTAACCACTAAGGAGGCTGTCTTATCAACAGGCGAAAAGTACTGGGACTGCTGTATTGCCATTTGGTGAATGGATTCTGGACGATGCAGTAGCCTCTGGTGGCGTCTCTCGATGCCATACTTGTGGGTAATTGTTACAGCTTTACCTTTTCATGTGTTACAAAAAATTCCTATCTTTTTCTCTCTTACTTTCCCTCTCTATCCTGCTCTAACCAAGTATGCCGACCTGTTCAATAAATCCCAAAACCTCAACATGAAATATCTCCAGAAAAAAAACTCGAATAAACCTATAACCTCATCTTCCAACGTAGACTCCTACTACCATATCTCCTTCTCCAACATCAAGGGTCTACGTTCCAACCTTCCAGAGGTTGAAACCCCATTACAGGAGACGAAACCGGACATATTATTTCTAAGCGAAACTGGAATAGGGCCGACCACTTCCTTAGATGAGTTCATAATTAACGGATACTCTAACGTCTAAATCTGACCCCCAAGATCGCCATGGGCATGGAATATGTTCCTACATCAAAGATGGCTTCCCATGTTGCAGAGTTATCTCTAGAGAAGATCTTAATTTACCTTATATGTGATTCCGGGTTGCACTTGCTTACACTACTGCATTTATATTTGCCCTCTATCGGCACTATCTTTAAGAGCATATCTAATAAAATAGACCACATCCTGTCTGCATATCCCTCGGCTAACATCCACATGACCTGGAATGGCTGACTCACTCAAACAAGACGGACGATGATGGGAGGTTCTGTAATGATTTTGCCATTACGTATGACCTCACTCAGATTGTTCGCGAACCCACCCGTGTGCCCGATACTACAGGTCAATGTGCAAGCCTCCTAGACCTTTTTCTCTCAACTTCCCCCGAGCTATGTTCATGTTCCGTTCTCTCTCCTCTAGGATCCTCCGACGACTCCGTCGTATCAGTTAAGATAAAAATGAAATGTAATAAGTCCCCAGACGTACCCCTCCACCGTACTGTATACCGATACTTCATGGCTGACCTGGCATAGCTTCCGTACATTCATATCTGATCTACCTCTGCATTCCATGTTTAAAAAGGATGTGTCCTCTATAGTATCAGACCTTACTGAATGGTTAATTGTAGACATAGACCGATTCATACCATCTAAAAAATTCCAACAAAAACCTACCAGCCAGCCATGGTTCTCTCCAGAATGTGCTGCTGCCATCGAGCACAGAAATCACTTTTTCCATAGCTACCAACGTAATAAATGCACTGAGACTAAAGCTGCTTTCAGGAACGCCAGCAACCACTATGAAATAGTAATAAAAATGCAAGAGAGCTATATGCTCAGTTCGTTAAATCCAAGGTAGCTGATCAGCGGCTTGGTTCCCACCAGTTTTGGCAAATAACAAATACGATCCTGAACAGAAGTGTGCGTTCTATCCCAACCATTATCAATGGACCAGAGGTCATCTCGTCAGCTTCAGACAAGGCCAAACTATTTGACAAGAACTTTGCAGCTAATTCTATCCTATGCGATGAAGCCCATCAACTCCCCATATTTCCTCCTATTACACAAAACACGCTATGCAACATACACATATCTGTGCATGAGGTCGCCAAGCTGATCAAGAACCTTGATTCCAATAAAGCAACTGGCCCTGACGGCATCCCAATTATAGTGTTAAAAAGCTTCAACCAGAACTTGCTCCCATACTTACGAAACTATTTAAGCGTTGCCTTAAGGAGAAGTGCTTTCCAACACCCTGGAAAACCTCATCAGTTTGCCCTGTATTTAAGAACTCAGGTGATAAGTCATCTCCGTCTCAGTATAGACGAATAAGTCTCCTGTGTCTCATGAGTAAGTTGCTGGAATCCATATTACATAGAGAAATAGTCAACCACCTCAGCAGAAATAACCTTCTTAGTGACACGCAACATGGTTTCCGTTCTGCAAGATCTACCGCAGATGTTCTAACGGTTATATCTCATAGGATTAGCGAATCTCTTGATAAAGGCTTCCTTTCTAGAGCAATTGCTCTTGACATATCAAAAACCTTCGACAAGGTATGGCATAAAGGCCTACTTCACAAGATTTCCAGCTACAGTATAACTGGAAATGTTCTCTCTATCAATAAATCATTTCTCTCTGATAGGCGCATAAGAGTAGTGGTTGATGGACAAAAATCAAAGGCCTGCAGTATTAAGGCTGGAGTCCCTCAAGGGTCCATCCTGGGCCCAACTCTCTTCCTGATCTACATCAATGATCTCCCTAAACACATACTTAAATCATTCGTTGACATCTATGCTGATGACACGACCATCTACGGCAACACATCAAAGGCTGTAAATGACAAAGTTCTCTCTGATTCTCTCTCCTCTGATCTCTAGCGCATGATTCATTGGGGGAAGATGTGGCTGGTTACCTTTAATGCATCCCGAACTCCTATCTTTACATCATCAACACTCTGATCCCTAATCTGGCATCAATTAAAATGGATGGCTCTCGTCTAGGAGAATCCCCATATTTTGACAAGCTTCTGGGCTTGACCTTCACTCCTAATCTGAAATGGAACGCGTACATCAAGTCTGTTGTCAAAGTCGCTGGAAAAATGGTGGGACCCTTCTACCGCTCCAGAAGATATCTCACTGCTGATGCAATTCTCTATCTATATAAAAGCCAAGTACTTCCAAAGATGGAATACTGCTGCCATATCTGGGCAGGAGCTGCTAAAACAGCCTATCCTGCCTTGACAGAGTACAAAATAGACTTCGTGGCTTAGTGGGAGATGCCCTTTTCTCTTCCCTACAACCTCTCTCCCACAGAAGAGCCGTTGCGAGCCTATCCTTGTTTTATCGTTATTTCCATGGCACGTGCTGATCTGAACTCCAATCTCTGGTCTCCGCTCGCCAATCTTTTATGAAAAACACCCGTCTGACTGAACCCACTATCAAAACTTTCCCCACTCTTTATCTATGCCTAAATCAAACCGTAGATTCCATGAACAAAGCTTGTTACTTAGAACTGCACGCCTTTGGAACTCTGTTCCGTCAGCCTGCTTCCCACCTGACTACAACCTGGATATCTTCAAGTCCAACGTAAACAAATTCCTGGTGAACCGCCCCCTTAAGCAGATACTTTATTAAATCTCCACACTAGCGTACTGTACTTACAATAACCCTTATCCCCGGGCCTTGATAAGTGGTGACCACCTTGTAAAAAGAAACAAAAAAACTCCTCACACCACTATCACTAGATAGATACTTGCCATAGTGGATTACTTTTGGTTTATCATTTTATTATTTCAACGAATGCTTATTTGTTTTATTTACCCTCATATGCACATTTCGAAGCCGTTAATAAAAAATAAACAAAAACTTATGGTGACTGCTTATTACCTTTGCCCATTGGAATGCAATGCATCCAGCACACACACACACACACACACACACACACACACACACACATACATATATATATATATGATGATTGCTGCATCTTTCCAGATGTTCGCCGTCATATTTAGTTCTTCCAATCTTGTCGTCCATGCCATCTCAGATGACTCTGCGCTCCTGCCGCAGATTTGCACATCTTGAAGCAGATGTGGCATACAACTTGAGCAATTTACATCGAGTTGACTTCCTCTGGAGGTTGAAGGGTATTCCTATGAACAATCACATGCCTTCTCAGACCAGCAGTAAACTTGCAAACTTTGCTGCATGTTAAACAGATCGTTTGGTTTGGACTAATAGGTGCAAAGTTGACCTGAACAGGAATTTGGTGCGACTTAAGGTGGTTGACGTAGCCATACATATATACATACATGATGATGGCAACGTCTTTTCAGACGAGTGCCACTCCCTCAGACATTTAAAATCCATGATTCCAAATGTCTGAGGGAGTATCTATACAAATATGATGTTACAGAGTCTTAGCTTTATACG
>NC_136482.1:70945379-70980379 GCF_053919585.1 Euprymna scolopes | reverse complement strand
TTAAGTTTTTTTTTAAAGAAGAAATGATTTGTTAAGATTTTATTATCTTCCTTGCCAGTGTAACGTAAAATATTGCCATGTAAAAATTCGTTTTTTCTATATGAAAAAAAGACTATTTTAGGATCGAATTTTTTCGATTTTGGATATGTCTTGATCAATTTCTGTGCAAAACATGTCTAAGCACACTGATAGAGATATAAATTACTTTTGTGTACAATTTGTAAAAGATAGGCTGAGTCGTTTCCGAATTTATGAGGAAGGAACTCTTCCCCCCCCTCTCTCTCTCTCTCACACACACACACAAACACGCACACACAGAAAGTGACTTTTATGTAATAGTAGAGATTAGTAAAAATATATATATGTGTATATATATATTTTATATTTTAATATTTCATTTAAGTTACGCTAGATACTTTAACAGATTTATGATTAGTGCATTTTATGTCATTTCACTGTCGACCTTGTTTCCGTGTTTTTCTTTTTATTCTCTTCTTTTCTCCTTCTTCAATACTGTACCTTCTTTTCCATGTTCTTGATTTAATTTTAAATAAATGCTTATTTTTACTTTTCGTCTAATTTTTTCTCCTTCAATTTCCTTTTTGTTTTATTTTCAATTACAAGGTAAGTTCCAAAAGTAAAGCCTCCTTCTTTTAACTCCAAACGTCAAAGAACTATCATAGCATGCATGGTACCCCTAAACCAAGCGACCTTTTGTGTGCTAGAATGTACTATATATTGTTTGATAATAATGGAAGTAATGTCCAACCCTTTCATGAAATAAAGACGCAGCAGAACAGCGTACATCTTCTTTACGTTGATTAGTAGTGATCGAAAAACAAGTCACAATTTTACTCATAGTTGAGGTGAAATTGCGGGTCCATATGTTATTTTTGCTTGATTGAGTACTATTGATTTGACAAGATTTGAACTCGAAATAGATAATTCAATAGGCCTCGACGGCAGCCAGTCGAATTCTGAACACAGAATAAGTTGATAACACAAAAAAAAAACATAAATTACGTCAAATAATATGCGTTGGCGGCAGCGTTCTAAAGTCATAAACGTCAACATGTATTTTACTCTAAATTATGTTAGAATAACTTTAAATTTAATAGCCACCGAAATAAGTTTGTTATATTTACATTAGATGCGTCTTATCATCTCCACACTAAGCTTTGTCCATCAGTTTCTCTATCACGCTTTAATTCAAAATGATACTCCCATCTCTAACTGCGCAGATTAAATGCGCGTATCTTAGTTTTATATTTGTTAAGTCATTCTAATAAATTGTTTAAAACAAGATTTCCATAAATATGTCTAGCTTAGGTTTAAAAAGGCATAATAGTTGGTTTGTTTAACAGAATTTTCATCAGTGTGTTTAATAGAAATAGAATTTTTGTTGGTCTTTCACACATAAGTTTAAAATATCATTTTGTCAGTTGTAATGCTTAAGTTTAAAATATTATTTTCTCCAATCTTTAATTCTTACTGTATTAATAGCATTTTCGTTTTTTGTAATATTTAAATTAGAATTACTATTTTTTCAGTCTGTACATCTTAAATTGAAAAGCTCACTTTGCTTATAGTAAATGTTTATGGTTGAAATAATATTCTGTTCTGTGTGTCACCCTTTAGTTTGAAACAGAATATTCGTTTTTCGTCATATTTGTTTAAAATAACATTTTTATATTCTCCCATATTCGTTTTTGCTTTTTATATATGAGTTTAATATAACATTTTTTGTTTGTTACACTGAAAAATGAAATGTCACGTTCATTGATATGTTACGTATGCATGAATCATTTTTAATATTTTTTTCAATTTCATACATTTTACTTTTTTTTTTTCAATTTCATACATTTTAATTTTTTTCAATTTCGTACATTTTGACTAGAAATATTCGTTACTTTGTCAAGCTTAAGGTTGAAATATTGGTTTCAACACAAAACGCACACAAAACGCACACATATCTTACGCATACATGCTTACTTGTTAATATATACTGTGATATAGCTAAAGCGACTGTCATCGTTTAAAATGGTATCTTAATTTAATGAAGTTATTGCGAAAAAGCACTGAAATAATCAACGAAAATATTCAGTGTTTGCAGTTCAGTTGCCAACTAGGTGACATTCAACACATACCACACGTATTCTATGTATGCATATAACAATTACTGGGTTATACACTGTACAGATGTGGTTGAAATATGACTTATATGTAAAAAGTTTATGTTGTATTGCAGTTTGTCATCAAAATAATTCATGTTGATTAGTTGGTTCAAAAACAGCAAAAAGCGAATATGTCCGTAATATTTGGGTTCTTCGGACCACTGTTCTTATTTTGTGTATTTATTTTCACAACGTATCAATCCATGTAACCTCGGACCGTCTTCGCGTGTATCTTATCGAACTCGGGAATTTTTCTGTCGAACTTGGGAATCTGAACAGAATTTCTGACAGAAATCTTTATTTAATCGACATGGGTAGCATACTGTTTTTCCGTCAGCCATGACAGGGTAGAAGTCCTAAGTAATTCGCAATTGTGTCTTGAGTATTACCTACACTAACGACCGAATATAAAAGAAGAGTGTTACTTGCAACTTAATTTTACCAAGTACTTTATCAGTTACGCCACGGATCTTTTAAAAAAATTACTTATACGAATAATACGAATTATCAATTCTCATCTCCAAAAATCAGAAAGAGAATATATTCTTTTTCTTATTCTTTCCCCACGAGTACAGAGTTAAACACCATATTGATTTTTAAATAATGTGATGATTCCAGCTCCATCAAATAGGAACACGCCGGATTAAAACAAAAATAGATATTACCCCATCCTAGAAAAATTTAACCATTCTGATAGAAAGCAGAAAATATGAAGTAATAAATACTAAACTTTGCTCCTAGGCAAAATGCTAAGGAAAAAGACAATGTTATGTACAAAGTTTTTCGCTAACGAAGGAATATGTCATATTTATAAAAGTAAAAATCTTTCTTTATTCGCTGTATTCGTGCTTAAACAAAGTAAAATTCATCTGTATATTATTAATGACTTTTTACGTCAGACGTCTTCAAAGTAAAGTCGTGTGCAAAGTTAGCGTTTAGCCTGATTTGTTAATATTGACGTTAAGCTGTCCTGCTTGTCTTTTGCATTAAAAAAACAAAACAAACGACACTCCGAACAGTGAAACGGTAAAAAAAATAAAATCAGTAAAAAGCAATATATAATATATTTAAGGTTTTGCTCTTGTTAACAGAAAACAAATTATGCAAGCAATCGCTTATTTACTCGTATCATAAAATAGGTGAAAAGTAGAGAGAGAGAGGGAGAGAGAGCGACAGAGAAAGAGAGATAGGAGAAGGAGAGTTTGCCACTTCTGCTCCTTTATTTACTAAGTCGATCACATTTCAAAGAATGAAAGAACGCGGCAAAAGTTGAAATATATAATATAGTCACAATCAATAGTGCAAGTTAACACAATTGTTATGGTATACAAGCTCAAAACAAACACATAGATTAATAGAAAAATAATAATTATCATATAATGATCACACGGTGACCATTATATCTTGGATTTTGTAATCCCCTATTAATCACCGATACCTGGCAATCTGGGGAAATATGTTTACTTTTTAGTATCTTTGATAAAATGTAATGACTGTCATCTTAAGTGATTTTTTAAAGTTATTCTAGGAGTAAAATATGAAATCTTGAAGATATGCAAAATCCTGTAAAGACAAAATGATTGTTTTCTTATGTACTGACGTAGAAGTAAAATGTACATTACATAACGCTATTTGGAAACTTCCGGTAATACAAGGAAAAATAAAAGAAAAAATCGATACAAGACAATTCATGAGAAAAACGAAACATATAAAGAAAAGAAAAGCACCGACGATTATAGTTGAGCATATCACGATCAATGGCCATGCGGACAAGTAAGTGAACACGTTCAAAAGAGAGCTATAGAAAGGGAAGGTTCATAGAAAACCAACTGGAAACTTCAGATTTAGAGAAAAGTTTTCATTCGAAAGTGGCTATTAATTGGGACTATGTCTAAGAAAGATTAACATGTTTTTTACATTACATTTCAACTTCTGTATATCAGTAGGTTTAGGGAAGCAGATAGCAAGAAAGGCATTCCTAAGTCTACTTGTTAAATAGAAGAAACTATTAGAGTAAAAAGCTTTCCGGAATTTTAAGGACTACAGTGAAATAGGTGGGATTTTACTACTAAGCGGGTTTGTCGGAGATATGTACGTCGAGGGGGCACAAGTGCAATGAGTTCATCAAAGAACTTTCCATTAAAATATTTGTAAAACAGACACGAGGATACCACATTGCGTTGACAAATTGGGGCCTATTAGATTGGACCCTCTTTTTTGGACCCTATCCAAAAGAGACAGACAGAGGGTAAATGCGCGAGTCTTGATGTAGCAATAATACTCCACGTATGGGCGAATGATCGCCTTGTATATGTACAGAATAGTTCCAGATGTAAGTAATTTTTTAGAACGAAAGAATAACAGTGGTCTATGGATCGAACTCTGAGGCACTCCCGCATTAATGTTAAGCTGCTTGGATGAAAGTCCACCAAGAACAACCTGGATTGCTATATTGTCTAAGAAATAAACTAATTATATTTAGTTTTTGTCCAGTTATGCCATATGATTTGATTTTCATAAGTAGACCTTCATGCTAGACTTTGTGAAAGGCCTTGGATATCTGCATTGGAACGACGTTGCCTAAATCAGTACTGTTTGTAAGAAAGAAAATTAGCTTTTGCAAGGTGACGGACTTTTGCTTGATTGATTAGCGTCTCAAAGATTTTAGTCAAGAGAAAAAAAAGACTGATAGGGCAAAAATTGAGAATTCTTGTACAATGATGTCACAAAGGTTATCTTCCAGCTATTATGGAAGCAAGATTCAGCAATGCGTTTGTTGTAGAGGTTGGAAAGTACGAGGGCTAGCTCGACTGAGAAGGGTAAAGAGATAAGCTTATCCTTAACAGACACATAAATCAGACATGGAAACGATAGTCAGATGTTGAGAATACTATTCAAGGGATCGAATTAATGTTCGAGCTACAAAACTCACAAAGAGGATCTAAACTGCTAATATAAAAAAGCGTAAAGTTACTAACTTGAGTGCAATAAACTCTGAAAATACAAAATGTAGGCAATATACAAAACAAACATAAGAAGAATGAGGGGTATGATCTGCATTTGATCTACACAATTTTCTGACTATATTAACCCTTAGACATTATCTAAATAAAGAAGCCTAAAACACATGACACGCAGTCTTTCTGTAAGATATTATTCTATATTACTTTAAATACAAAATCTTGTGAATGTATCACTGTATTGTCTTATTTATTATTGGTCATTCAAATCGGCAACAGTAAGAATATATGAACAATACCTTAATAAGTAAGGATAGCAACGTATTAAATTGTAGTTGAAGAGAAAAAAAAATATATATATATATTTATAGATGTATATATAGATGTATATACGTAATATATGTATATTTATACAGGGTGACCAAAAAAAAAAAAAAAAACCCTGAAAAAAAAGCTAAATGGAAGCTATCTAGAACATCTTTGCCCGGTCGTAAAATATGCGTAAATATCATATTTAAAAAAAATATTTACTGTATTAATTTTATTGAGAAACATCATTACATTCTCGACATTTGGTTTTATAAAAGTTTAGTTAAATTAATAAGTTAATGACCGGTAAACGATACCGCAATAAATTAAATGTATTGAATATAAGACTGATTTTTGACATCAACATTTTTATTTGAGTTGTCTCCTCGTATTTATTTTATCAGATTCATGATGCCCGACGAAAACACTACGGCTCGCTTAGTCGTAAAATTTGATTTTTGTTATAAAAAAAAATACTTGATCGATTTACGTGATTTTAGAATACGACATCTTTGTTTTGTAACGCTTACATAGATCATGCAGACTTTTCTTTATTTTCTTTACTTTTAATTGCCGTGATAAGTGCCAATTTTGATAAGTACCCAAAAATTAATTATATTCCAATATCTTTGTAAACAACTAAGCCAGTTTAATATTTTGTTAATAGCTGAAAAAAAAAATTGGAGAAACAACGTTACATTCAAAGCACTTAGTTTGATAACAATTTAGTTCAGTTACCATATCTTAATTAATAAGTTAATTTCACTGACGTTTAGGAAATTACCCCTCACTTTTAAATTCCACAATTTGATTTTTTTCTCTCCTTTTGTTCACGTTAATCTCATCGATGACGAACTTAATTTTCAGATGAAAACAAAAAATTTGAAACTTTTTTATGAATTTTATCGTCCGGGATGAGGTTTCAATTATAACGTTCTGCTAAATTGAACATCTAATTATGGCCATCTCTCTTACGTGACCGGTGAATATTCCCGTCTAAAAAAAAGGGTTCGGAAGGGAACTTTATTAACTCCCTTCTACCCCTCTCTCTCTCTCTTACCTATTTGAAAAAATTCTAACTATGAGACATTGTGAAAATTCTTTTTTTTTCTTTTTAAGAATTTGGTAACAAATTGAAAAAGCTACTCCAAGAATGGATTTCTTGCAAAATTGATGTGGTACATGATGCACAGAAAACAACACTTTTTGTAGACATGCCAGGTCTATCCTGACATAATCAGTTTTCAAAACTGACATAGTAATAATATTCTATTTTAGCGTATTAAATGTGATATTAGACCCGTTGAATTGTCGGATGTTTAACTCATACCCCCCTAAAAAAACGCGTTTTTATTTTTTTACAATTATACAAAATAAACTTTGTTTTTAATTCTGTTTGAATTGAATATTTTTGAAACTTTATCCGACACTAAAATAGAACATTACTGTGATATTCATTTTCAGTATACTCGAACAATTTTAATAGTCGTCATCGAGTTAAAAAAAGTAAAAGATTACTCTAATCCTTTTTTTAGACGGCAATATTCACCGGTAACGTGGAAGAGATGGCGACAAAGTAGGTGTTCAATTTAGTAGAACGTTATAATTGAAAACTGATCCCGGACGATAAAAGTTATAAAAAAAGTTCAAAATAGTTTTTTTTTATTTTAATCTGAAAAAAGAAAACGTGTTGTGTGTTGAATTTTCATTGAAAAAATTCTAAACTTTTTAAATCAATTGTTTTAGCTTTAAAAGGTTAAAAAGTATTTACCAACAAATTGTTTTAAATTAGTTATTTGGTTTACTTTTTGGTTCGTTTTATTTATCATGTGTTCTAAAAAAATTCAATTACCGCGGAATTTTCACGTGTTCTGCTAGTATACATTATATAAAGTATTTTTATTGTAGTCGTAATTTCCAAAGCAAAAAATAGTATTTTTGTGTGCTATCAGCTGGAATCAAAACCGAAAGCAAAACCGTAGCATTCAAAGCTGCTGACTTTACCATTGTACCTACGTGACACAAATATGAACTGATTAAAAATCCAAAAAAAAAAAAACTAATATGAATGTGCAAAATGTATAACAATATTTGTAATTTTTACCCCTTTTTGTCCCCCTAAAAACTATTTTAACCGGCTGAAACCTCATAAATAAACGGCCCGTAAAATATCCAATCATTTGAGGGCTTTAGCGCTGCACTGTGACTTTTAGTTTTAGAGTTTGAAAATATGGAGACATACAGACAGACAGTTTTTTATATATAAGATTTATAAGCTGGGGTTACATTGAAGTAGTAAATGTGAAGGATTCGAGTGAGTCACTATGTCCACAATGAATGCTAAAGTTCATAGTGAACTATCTATGTGTTTACTTTCGAGAAATATCGTAACCTTTTATGTAAGGCGAGTACTCGTTTCATCATCAATATTCGGCATAGCCAGTTTACATCACAAAAAGACGCAAGGTCACAAAATTCTGTTGAATATGAAACAAAAAATTCTTCACATGTCGATGATTTAATCTACGAAATAGAATCCAATTTATTGTTCCACGACAATATCAATAAAAATTTTAAACTTCAAAGAATTAGCACACAATATGTCTTGATGGATAATGCAATAGATTTCATGAGTTCATGAATAATTCCAAGACTTTACATATGTTCTCGTAGTAATTGAAATGTTTGGGATAAATTTTGAATATATATGTGTGTGTATATGCATATAAGTATATTTAATATATATATATATATATATATATATATATATATATATAAAATCCGCCCACCTAACTTGTAACAAGCTACCACGTGACTATGAAAAAATGTATATATATGTAATTTAAAAAAATAAATTTCTACATTTATTTCTACAATATGCCCGAGGAGGATAGAAGCACTTCTGTCGAAAGTGCTCGCAATTATGGATCCAACTTATATATATATATATATATATATATATATATATATATATATATATATATATATATATATATATATATATATATAAAGCTGAATGCCCGTGTGTGTGTTTGTGTGTGTGTGTTTGTGTGTGTGTGTGTGTCTGGTCACGAATAGGCCCTATATGGTTGACTATTTTAAAAACTGATTACGCATAATGATAGAAAATGTATCGAGACACAGGAATGGGTATGTTTGATCTGGTGGTTCATTAAAATTGTGTGGTCTGCGTTCGAATCTGGTCCAGAAAGTATGAAAATAAAAAATTTAAAAATTAAAAAAAAACGTTTACTAGTGTTTTTGATATAGATGTACATAAAAATAATTTGATAACTATGTTTTAACTTAAATAGGGATGGTATAATAAAATTGTGGGGTTTGCGTTCGCGCCTGGCTTCCATTGAATAGAAATAGGCACAAACTTTAATAAAGACTTTTCATATCTATCTGCGTGAGTATACTTTGATAATTATATTTCAGTTTGAAGAAATATACTATAATAAAATTATGGGGTGTTCGTTCGCACCTGACCTCCATAGAATCGAAATATGTCACAAAGTTTAACACGGTTTTTTAATATAAGTGTTTCAGCGTGAACAGGTATGGTATTATAAATTATGGGGTTTATCTATTTTATTTTTACTTTCATTATATCTTGCTTTGGTTTTGATACCCCCAAATTCGAAGCTATCTCTTTACAACCGTTCCTTTTCATAACCTATCATACTTTCATAAATCAGAGTCCATTTTCTGTAAGCTGTTTTTGAACCCAGTCAACGACGGGTACTTTTGCTAGTATATATATATATATATATATATATATCAATTAATCAATTAATCTCTCTCTATATTATATATATATATATATTAATTGTTAATATAAATATATTAATTTTTAGTATATATATATTAATGTTAATTAGTATATATATATATATATATATATATATATATATATATATATAGAGAGAGAGAGAGAGAGAGATAGAGATAGAGATAGATAGATAGATACATAGATACATAGATACATAGATAAATATCTACTTAAGTTTAATCCTTGGAAAAAAAATATAGAATAAATATCTGTCACTATCATGAGAGGAAATTAGAATGACTAAGAAAAGTAGAATGAACATATCACTGAAGACATTTGTAAATATGTAGTGGATATTTGTATATTTAAAATTGTTAATGTATATATGCATATATATAAGAAACAGTATTTATATTTATAAATATATAGAGTACTAGCAAGGAGACTTGGCGTTGTTCGAGATTGAATGATGATCAACGAATGTTTCACACTATTAAATTTTTATTATCATCGAAATCGATGAAATCGCCCATTTTTCAATTAGTCGATTGATTGCTAGCTCTAGGTGTGGGCCTATCCCTGTGTACCGGGAGGAAGCTCCTTTCCACAGTGACCGAGTCCAAAATACATTGTAGTCAACATTGCACTGTAGAGAAATTTCTGTTGATTTTATTAAATCATGTTTGTATATAACTGCTTGAATTTAAGTTTAAAAGTTAAGTATTGTGGTTTAATTATGGTTTAAACAAAAACATTTATTTTGAACGCGCTCCTCGCATGTAAAACAACCTGCTGCTGATTTTCTATGCTGTGTCTTTCTTCTTGTTTGGTAATAAAAATTATCAAATATACTTGTGATGTTAGACTGTTAAAGGTGTTAACTTTCGTCAAAATCGGATTCTTTAGATTATCGATTATCGATACTGATCGAAGACATTCCGATAAAAAAAACTATCTAAGATCACTGCCAGATGAATAAAAAATCATTAGTGCAAATTTCCAAAATTCAGCCTATCCGTTTAGGAGCCCATATGGAACGAACCACTGACACAGCCTAACAAAGCCAGAGTTCCTTTTATAAGATATTTATGTGAGAAAATCAAAAGACAATATATATATATATATATATATATATATATATATATATATATATATATATATATATATATATATATATATGCCGATTAGCGTAATAATTCAAAGCTTTAACTGTCGTACGGGCGGCCGGGTTTTGATCCTGTCTTGAGGTAGTTGCCTGTCTAGCCGCACTGATGAGCTGTGATACAGTACTATATTTGGATTACTATATATGTATATATATATATATATGTATATATATATATACATATTAATTCTCTTTCTTGAAATATTTAAAAATAGAATGTGATATTGAATTACTTGAACAGATATATATATATATAAAAATTAATCTTTTCTGTGGTATGTTTTCTAAGAAATTATTTAATTTCATGAACATTTTGTTGGTTTGCTTTTCTGTACACTCATGAACTTCTGTTTTGAAGCGATCCGATTAAAAACGTATAGGTCAATGTATCACTTAAACATTTATTTAATACACCTATTATCAACTTTAATACTTTTTTGTATATCCTTAAATTGAAATATGATTTTAAATTAAATTAAATCCTCATATATATGTACGTATATATACATCAACATTTCTATTTATAAAATGTTAATTAGTGCAAGTCATTCTTAAACATCTACTTCATTAATGTTCAATGAAAACAATAAAATGTTTTTAACATGAAAGTTATAAGAGTTTGAAACGAAAGAGGATTAGAAATGCTTTATAATTGAAGTTTGATAAAGAATAGACATGGTTAGTACAGATGATATTTCATAAATCTTGATATTTCTGGAAATTTCCGGAAGTTGAAAAATCATCTTCCGGAAAGCAGTTCATCTCTTTAATCTCTGCATAGGCAGTTCACGTTTCTCTAATATTTCCCATCTAAACTTTTAAATACATTATCAAGTAATTATTCAATTTGTTGAAATTTTAATTACTGTTTTAAAAGCAGTCATTTTTGAGACACATTGTATCTTGCCTGTGGTTTATTAAGGAGTTCTTTTTGATAACTAGTTGTAAACTATTTGTTCCAGTATCACTCAGGTTAATTTCAATTTTCCGCTAGATCGCATAATTTTGTATTAATCGCAACATTTCCTTTTTATTCGTGCTGGAAGTTCAAGTTCGATAAAAAAAATAAAACAAGTCCTAAATTTATTATAAAAATGATCAGTATAAAAATATTTTTTATTTTATCGTCTTGAACAAAGGTTATTTTGTCACGTTGAATTCTCATTTAACCTTGGATTTGAATATTGATTGGTTGATAGTTGTCAATTTAGCTAGAAAAGAAAATATTAAAATGGCGTCGTCCTTATAAAAAGGAAGTAATAAAAGGGACATGGACTAAATAGGAATGATTCGTATTATTTGGATCTTAAAAAAGTTACGGTCTATGTAACTCCAACCTTCTTAATGTGTATCTTATAAAACTTGTAAATATTTCTGTCGAATTCGGAAAGGACCCGTGGCGTAGTGAATAAAGTATTTGGTAAATTCAGTTGTGCGTCACACTCTTTTGGAAGTTGAAGGTTAAATTCCCAGTCACTCAAAATATAACTGAAAATGTCTGCAGTCAATGATTTGACGAACTGTTACTGTCAATACTATATGACGGCATTTTTAAAAAGAGCATTAGAACACATTAAAAAAAGGAAAGAAAGGAATCTAATTAGATTAATAATGAAACTGAACTTTATTCAATATAAAATATAAATAATATCTATGTAAAATTACGTAATTTTAAAGCAATACACAATCTAATACTGATAAAACTGAATTATAAATTTAGGTAACAAACAATTTAAAAACATAAAACACAAACAATTCTTAGCCTTCGGAACAAGACCACACTGTAGTAATATCTGTTCTGATGCTACAATTCACCTTTTCTATCCTCGGCCGGTAAAAGGGAAATCTTTCATGACTAGGACAATTTTTATTTTTGTTTCTATCCAGAGTGCACCTTATTGGGGAGCTGGATTTTCCCCACAATATTATATGCTGAAATATTTAAATGACTATTACTATTAATACAGAAATTATATTAAAAGTTTTGGTTTTCTTTTCTTCTGTGTTCATTTTTTCCCATGTTTTTCATCAAAATGTGTAGCATATTTTCATCAGTTACATGGTTAGAAATCATATACTCCGCTGTAGTCTTCATTTTCATATCAGTGCAGAATACATGAATACGGAAATGAAGTTCACATAACTACTAAAAGTCAATCATACCATAATGTGAACATTGGTTAAAAACTAAGAAAATATAGTAAAAATCTACGATATTAAACCAGGGCCATGAATTTGGGAGGGGACATTATTATTATTATTTCACTCACTAGGAGTTGTCTCACAAGCCGTCATCTGTGATCGCCCACTGGCAGTAACCTGTGGTATTCGCTGGATACTGAGTGACAACAAGTCTCCCCAGATTTCCAATGTTATCCACCTCTTGACCACTCGTGCTGATAATTCTCTCATTTTATTTCAGCCAATGGTTAAATGTATTTAACTGTGACACAATAGTATTATTATCAACTGAAAAAACCTTCAGTTAGTTCAACAATAAAATTATTTTATGAAATGCACGGTTTTGCAGGGTTTTCACGTGTTTATATCGCTGAATAAAACGTTCGATTATAGATTATAGATCGCAAAATACGCTTAAATATGATATTTTACTTAATACAAATTTCGTATTTATTACTATACTAGCCTGGGCATCCGGTGTTGCACGGGTGTTTGAAGGTGTGTGTTGAGCAAAAAAAAAGTTGTAGTAGGCATGCAGATTTATACTGAACCCAATATATCGTAACGATTTTCAAGTGAAAAAAAATGACTTGTGCGCCACCACCGAGAATCGAAACTAAAAACGCTTAGCTTACGATTTACTAGTTCCGTTGACGTTAATGCCTGAACTATGATGACAATTTTGCTGCAAGGCTAAAAATGAAGACACGAACTAATAGCTATTATTCGTAATACCGTCGTTCGACTTTCACCTTGTATATTCCATTTTTTAAACTTTCATACTTTTGCACCGATTTTCCCCGGCTAAAACCCAACTATAAAGTTTCGCATGTGTTGGAATACCCTATTTATTAAGTTTCATGTATGTAGATAAAGAACTGGCAGAGTAGTTTGTTAGGTATTTTTTTTAAAACAAATATACTTACGTATACATAAATGTATATACAAAAAGGATTGTTTTAACTATAAGCTTTTTACGCAAATATTACGCAAATATAAATCAGGTAGAATATCTGCATGAATATAATTACACTTAATTAAAGATGATCATCTATTAACAAAACTGAAAAAAATTAATAGGGAATTAATTAAAACTAGCGGGGGTGCCCGGCGTTGCCTAGGTGTTTAGGTGGTGTAGTAAGGTACCCCGAGGGGTGGATCAAAACCAACAGCAGCGGGGGTGCCCGTTGCATAGGTGTATGTAGATGGTGTAATAAGGAACCGCGTGTGTGTGAAAAAGTGTCAGTAGGGGAGGAGGGGATCAAAACAACAGTAGGCAGAGATGTTAAAAAAAAAAAAACATGGATAGTATGCAGGCAAGTTCGAATCGGTAACGCGAAGGAGAAAACAGGTTACAAAAAACGTGTCGTCTTACCTAATGTCGCCATCACCCGACCGGAAGTTCCGAACGTTGAAATTGAGCGTAGTCAATCCAACCGATACGATTACTTGGGAGAATGGCAACGAAAAAAAAACAAACAAAAAACAACAACCCCACCTTGTAGAAAACTGGCGAGTTGAGGGTGAAGGAATGAATGTTTTTCGACAATTTTTCGATATTAGTCGTCCAAGACGTCGAGATTCAAAACGATACCGATCTTGTTAGGACTCGTCGCATCCGTCAAAAGTTTTTTGCAGACATCCATCCACCCATAAATGCCTATATACACACATACATAAAACATACATACATACGTTCACACAAACTGACGATTGAGATTTATATTATAGATGAATGTTTAAAAGAATATCGAAATTAGCTGGATCTTTTGAAGACGAATGCAATTCGACAACCCATATGTAACAAAGTTGTATTTTCTTTTTAAATAAATAGAAAAACTGTTTTTAATATGTATATCAATACACAAAACACACAAATTCATAGGAGTATATATATATATATATATATATATATATACATGTACATATATATATATATATATATATATATATATATATATATATATATATATATATATATATATATATATACCTAAACAATTTTCCAGTTTATTATAACTATTCGCAAGAATATAAACACACATTCCACATAGAAATTCAATATGGGAACACCACTATCCAATATCCCATGTAAGTTTTCCACACATTACATATCGCTTTTATTCCATTAAAATAAATTGCCATAAAATTTCCTTGAGAGCAATATTCTAAAACAAAACAGACTGAACAATGGTAGCATATATCTTACTCAATGATTATTTTTCTCCTCAGTTACCTAGCATAACGAATGCATTTTTAAAAATAGACACATTTTACACCTTACCACCATTTTCACTCCATGCGCTTCATATTATTAAATTCCTTTCCACTGTTTGAAATAATAACCTCTTACTATGCAAATTCCGACTATTTTTATTGGCTGTTAAGTAACGTATGGCTTACTTCATTGTCGCCAGACGTTCCTCAAATTATGCGATTTTCGGAAAAAGATATTTCGAAACGGTTACTAGTATCTTTCACAAACATATCAACATGTCTTTATCCAATAACTACCAATCGAACACTATACTAAAATAAACACCCGCAAAGATAATATTAAACAACTTTAAAGTCCAGCTGTTGCAATGGGCTGTGAAGCCGATTCATTTTCATTGGGTAGATTCATTCTTAGATCGTTAACTCTTATCAAGAAATAAGTGTCTTCAGACACAATGTCATCCGGGATTAGGTGAATATTTTATGCCTCCTATATTTATTTTGGTATCTCTTACATTGACTTTATTTCGGTTTGTTTTATTTATGACTTGATTCGCTCTCTTATCTTTGAAGGATATATACTTCTGGACTGTTTCTATTTTTAACATAAAACCTTCCGCCGTTTACCAAAACCCCCTAATCGTTGTTAATATCATGAGAATAGCAGCATTTCTTCATTTCTCTTTGTCTAATATGGCCCGGGAAACGTACTGCTACTACTTAAAATATGCAGATTTTTTTCTTTTTTAGGCGATTGCGTTTCCGTGTTTTTATCCGTTTAGTACTCCAGTAGTTTTTGAAACATGCTATTCTTTTTTTTTTGGTCCTCCGATTTATCGGAGAGGGACCTATGTTTTCAGTGGCGTCCGTGCTTCCATGCTTCCGTGCTTCCGTACGTCTGTGTGTCTGTGTACCCGTGCGTCCGTTAGTCCGCACTATTACCAGATAACCATCTATCAGTTTTTCCTGAAATTTTGCCACAAATTGTATTTCATTAAATAAATGTGCACAGTAAAAAAAAATTTTTACAAAAATTCCTATTGCGCCCCCAGGAGCTCAAAAGAGGTCAAAATGCCCCCAAATGGCCCAAAATTACACATTTTGCACATAACTTTTGATCCATCCATTATATTTTTTTGAAACGTGGTCAAAATGTGGAGCCCATTGTTCTTAATATAAATTCAGTCTAGGTGACCTTGGAAAAATTCTGGTTCACGTCCACAGGGACTTTCAGGGCTAAAAACGCCTGTTTTTGTAGCTCTTTTTCATATTTCTCAACAAAAACTTGATATGTTAGAGTATATAGTGATTTTTCACGGTGGTCAACTTAAATATACATGAGTTAAGGCCTGAGAATGCAACGTTATCCATTTACACTTGGATTCGGCGTCCTCAGGGGCTCAAAAGAGGTAAAAAAATGCATAACGTTTTATCCATCAATAAGATTTTTTTTAAACTTGGCCAAAATATAGAAGCTATTGTTAATATAAATTCAGTATAGGTGACCCTGGCAAAATTCTAGTTCGAATCCCTCATGGACTTTTAGGACTAAAAATCCTGCCTCTTTGGAGCTCTTTTTTCATATTACTCAAGAACTTGATATGTATACCTATATAGTAGTTTTCCATGGTACTGAATTAAAATAATGTCTTTAAGAGTGAAACTGCATCGTTTGTCCGTTTTAACTGGGATTCGGCATTCCATAGACCTCAAATGGGGTCACAAATGCCCCGAAATTGCGAAAAAAATACACTTTTTACCCCATAACTTTTGCTCCATCCATTAGATTTTGTACACATATTAATATTGGACGATATTATATATATTCAAACCTATATACTATATACATGTGTATATATTATGCCCACATATACACGTATATTACACCCAATGCATACACACACACACACACACACATATATATATATATGTATGTTACACATATAAATATATACACAAATAACAAAAACATATATATATTACACACCCATATATACATAAAAATAAAAATGATATAATCAGAGTAATAAGTACATAAACCACAATCTAATAGTAAAACATACACATACATTTCTGTATATCGATACTAACATATACAGGGTGACCCCAAAAAACAAGAGCTAAAACATATGCTGTAGAACGGAGAGAAAAAAGAGAAAAAACCCTAATGTTTTGATGTGATTTTTTGAATATAATAAACTAGTTATGACCAAAGTTTCATTTCCTTCGGCCAAAACACTAAGAAACGGAGCCTAATTATAGTTGGGGCCCGTTTCATTGGGTCACTCTGTATATATATATATATATATATATATATATATATATATATATATACATATATATCAATATATGTATGTCAATATAAATAAAATGTAATTCTATGTTTGTTACTAACTAATAGTCCAAATAACCACTTGGCAGATTGCTTCAACATTTTGGTATACTATTTTCATCATACTGATGAGCGTTTTTATATATCTATTTTTAATTATTACGTTGTACTTAATTTTTATTTAATAAATTAGGTGGTTTTCTTTATAAACGTATTGCCTTTTTTATATAGAGAAATATCACCGCCGGCGATTCAACAGTTACGTGACATCGGCAAAACATTAATTCTCGCAACATTTGTTTCGGCTGTAGAATGAATGTATACAGACAAATTTTCACAAATAATAAATGACTGCAGAATATCAGTAAATTGTTTGCTATAATTTTTATTTAGTTTTATAGGCAGATTTGATGTTTAGTTGCACAAATATCCTCGAACCATGTAATCACTAAAACGAACTCCTTCGGTATATAAACACAATTTGTTTACATTTATGAAATGAAAAAAATTGTATAGGGAGGTCTGTTGGCACCCAAAACAGTCATATTACATAGTGAGGTATTATTTTTTAATAAGAAAAATAATATATGTTTCATACCTTTCTTTATTCAAGAGTTCTTTTATCTTCACTGCTAAGCTCCGTGATGAAACATGAAATGACTAACACCATCCAATTGAGTCATCTGTCCCTCCTTCTTTTGTGAGACCCCAGAGCAACACTTTATATTTTTAAAATATAAATTTATTTCAGTTGTCTCAAATGGTCTTCACAGGGTCTGCATTTTGTCTACATGCATATTCTACTCAGCCTCGCTTCCTGGCCGTCTGTTCACTCCTGTGACCAAGCTCCAACATTCCCGTCTGTTGACTCTCATGATCAAACTCCAAATCTTCCGTTTGTTCACTCTCGTGATCAAACTCCAACTGTCGACTGACAAAAACTTTCCGGCCTTCTGACCTCAGTTTCGTTACGTCATCATTCCAAAAATACATTATATTTAACCTTTATATAAAAATCTTTAGCTAAAACCATTGCTACACTTTATTCTATAAACAATAAACAACTATTTTAAGAATATCATTGAATAGATAGATAAATAGATAGACAAATGGGTCGATAATAACCAATTAATTTTTAGCAATGTTAATTATCTATCACAATATTGGTATATTAGAAATGTTTCATAAACTTTTAATGGATAATTATTATGTGATTATTGAAAATGTAATCATGTGATTAAAATTTTATTTCAATTAATCCTGTGTGGTCGAATTCCTGTTAATTATTCTTCGAAAATGTATAAAAGCAAAAAATGTGACTATTGTGGACCATGTTTTTACTATTCAGGAAATTAAAGAATTCTAATAGAATTTGACGTATATTTGTTCAGTGACGAATGAGATCGAAATAGCAGCCTATTTTGGGCTAATACTAAATAGCAGGCTTTATAAAAAATTACGGAAATCATATAAGTTAACAAGTATGATTGATAGTTGCATACCAAAATTTCAGTTTTATTGTTCTTTTAAAACTAAATTTTGCATTAACATACGCAAAGGAAAACAGAAAGGAAAACTTTTAATGATGACCCAATTTTTACGATAAAAAGTACCTTTCTTCGATCTATGATGATGTCCGTATGATTAATTAGTATAACTACTTTGATATATACGCGTGGTTTTATATAAATAATCGCCCCGTAATAAACAAATCGATGGTATAACTATTACTACCCTATTTTTCCTGTTTTATTTTTTCATGAACGATTTTTTTCATGAACGCTGTTCTATTGTTTAGTTTCTAAAGATAAAATAATCATTGATAAAATATAGTCATTTGCAGAACTATATGCATAATATAGATATACAAGTTATATCACTGATAATATAGTACGGCATAATTACGTGGGCATACTGGTTCCCAGCCAGATAACTGAAGGTAAGCAACGTTGAACCTGTTCACTACTAAATGGGTGACTATTTGGGACTTCCACCTGCTGTATGTGATCTCTGCTTATCTCGGCATTGTTTCTAGTCGTCCAGAACTTCTTGTCACTGAACTCAAACAGTGCCGATTCAGGAGAGTTGCGGTTGAGGATGGCGCACTCATTGCCTGACAGTTACACACGCAGGGGGTATCCTTTGCCTTTCGAAACTGAATGGAGGCATCGATTCGATTGATAGTGTTTTATTGTTTTCCTGTATAGTATTCTTTACATTTTCTCTTTGTGTAAAGTAACAGCCCCTTAATTCTTCTTTTAAGATATCAAACAGATATATGTACGTCCACCACGTATTTCTTTAAAATAAGTAATACGGAATTAAATATTTACATGCAACGTTGCTTTTTATAGTTTATGCGCCGCGGAGATATTATCCTCGTTGCTAGGATGCGCATGTAACTCATTAAAATGCCACATGACGATGTGCACTGATTAGCTATAGTTTTGGAGATATACGATGTGCCTAAAAATTAAAAAAAGAACATATTTTGGCCTAGTTAAAGTGAAAATATTTGGTGTCAGATGTACTAACAGCTTATTCAATAGAGTTTGAAAAAAGCAATGATTTCAAAAATTACAAAATTACATCAAAATCTTTTGTTTAAGTAAAGGATTTCTAGCGCTTCTACACTATAAGGACGACATTTTGGAAATCGTAATACTGAATTTCACATGAAAAATATAGTATCTACGCCTTCCTCATTTTTTTAAAGATTATTACGAAAATCGATGAGGTAGAAAATTATTTAATAAAGTCAATAAAATAGAATTTGATGAAAACGATCGTAAGAACAGGAGAATTCAAAAGGGAGGTAATTTTCAGTTTCGATTTAAACAAGATGGCCGCATTTTTTCACTTGCAACTATGATTAAAGTTGTTTTTTTTAATAATTCAGTAATATTCAAGTAATTCCGACTGCATAATTTGGAAGCTACTATAGTAACTTATTAGGATTGACAAAATATTAGTTTAAACCATTGTTTTTTATCTGAAAACTCTATTTATCGACTACAAAATCTCGTCCCAATAGTGTAGCAGCGCTGGATTTCTTCACTTAGACAGAAACATTTTGTAGATTTTAAAGAAAACAAACTAAATATTGGAGACATAAAACAATAGTATTTTATGCTGGATATATTGTCCTTTTTAATTTCAGAAAGTTAGATTAAAAAAAGTTATTTAAAGTTTCAAATCTTGATTAATCCTGTCTGAGGTTTTATTTAAAAAAGTATTTTTTTTCAAACTAAATACATTTTTTTCATCTGTGTAAGTATGCTATCTTATTAAAACTATTGACAATCATTTTACTTTTTTCCAACCTATAACTTCTACGCCAATATTGTTGATTACTGTTAGAAAGTTCACTTAGATGCATCTGTATCTACTTGGTCATAATTTGAACTTTATAATTTTTCCCATTATAAATATAATAACTAAATATTGCAAGAAGCATCCGGATTCATTTTGTGGATAGTTTCGAGTAAACGATGAAAAAATAGTGTAACAAGTTTTATTCGAAAGCTTATTTTGGTGTGCATCTCGGTGACCAAGACTTGCCTCCACACATAGTTTGCAGAACATGTATTGAACATTTGAGGTAATGGACTCAATGTCTCCAAAATTCCTGAGGTTCGAAGCACCAATGATTTGGAAAGAGCCACAAAATCACTTCAACAACTGTTATTTTTGTGCAATTAATTTAACAGGAATTAATAAGAAGCGAAAAACCCTTGTTTACCCAACTCTTCCCTCTGCAATTCGACCAGTTGCTCATTGTGATGAAATTCAAAGGCCTGTTTTTAAAGAAAATTTAGATACAAGCTCTGAAAAACTATACAATACAAATGACCCCGATTACCTACCACCACCCGCAGACCCCGTATTGTTTGCTGTAGAAGATCTTAGCGATTTGATAAGAGATTTAAAACTCACGTAAGAATCATCTGAACACTTAGCTTCTCGATTCGATGATAGAATTTTTTGCAAACTGGGACAAATATTACTGTTTACCGAACACGGGATGATGATTTTATTTATTTGTGGATATTCGTAGAATTTTCCTAAAGTTAGGTGGAAAAGAATATAAACCAGTTTGAAATATGTGCTCTTACATAACTATAATATGTATGCACCTATACATATTAGACATTCAACAACATTAAAGGAAGCATACGATGCTATAAAAACTGTCTTAACACATCTGAAATATGAAAATTATCAATGGATTATTTCTGTTGATCTAAAAATAGTAAACTTTTTATGAGAACAACAAAGTGGTTATACAAAGTTTTTTTGCTTTCTGTGCTATTGGAATAGCAAAGATAAAACAAACCATTAGAAAATAAAAAAAAGTGACCTGTTCGAGACCAACTTAATGTTGCTGAAAGAAACGTCATTCATGAGCAACTTGTTTCAACTGAAAAAATCATATTCCCATCTTTACATATAAAACTAGGACTGATGAAACAGTTTGTCAAATCTCTTGATAAAACTGGACAATGTTTTCGGTACATTTCATCTGCATTTCCAAGATTACGTACTAAGAAACTAAAGACTGGTATTTTCGAATGTCTTTAAATAAGAAAATTGATAAAAGATCAAAACTTGCACATTCAATGAACGGAACTGAATTGACTAGCTGGTTAAGTTTTGTTGAGGTAGTTGAAAAATTTATTGGGAATTACAAAGCTGAAAATTACAAAGATATTGTCGAAAAGCTCTTAAATAACTTCCAGGCTCTTATAATAAACATAGGAATAACAGTGCATTTTCTCCACATCCATTTAGAAAGATTTCCTGACAATCCTGGCAGTTTCGGTGACGAGCAGGGGAAAAGATTTCACCAAGACATCAAAGTAATGGAAGAACGTTATCAAGGCTGATGGGAAAGAATAATAATGTCGGACTACTGCTGATGTTAGAAAATGAGACACGCCACTCAATAAAGTCTAAAAAACGAAAATTCTTGCCCTAAAAATATCTATTAAGTCATTTGTTGTAAAAAAATGTTTTTGTATTCATGAGCAAAAAGTAAATAACCAATGAATTTATATTAAAAAATCTATCGATGAAACTTTTATGTCTTATTTTTTGCCACTTCTTTACACAATTTATTTAAAAGAGATGAGTTTTATGATAAATGCGACATTTCAAAGCTAAAAAAACTAAAGCTAAACGGGCAAAATGAGTATGATTTTTGTTATTAGCACCTTTGAATGAGTTCCAAAATTTCAGACATCAAGCAATTTTTTTGTAGAATTGTTTCATAATATATTAAATCGCACCTAATATATAATAGTGGGTTCAAAAGTAAAAACATGACTTTGGTGTTATCATTAGGAATCGAAACGGAAAATCTTTCAAATGGTAAACCTGCTTCGACTATTTCCGGTGGCAACTATTTTAACTGAGTAATTACCCATAAAGAAACGGTCCACAAAAATGCAATCATTTGACCTGTCTCGCGCCGTACTGCGACTTTCTGTCCTGGAGGATATACAGTTTGAAAAAAATGGAGGCGGATAGACAGAAAAATAGACATGTAATTAAAACAGAATGGAAAAAAATATTTTAGCCTCTTTAAAATAGTTGATTCCTCCTCTCTAAAAATGTGGCATTCGAGTCGTAATCTGCGTCGACCATTTCCATGGGAAACTATTTTAACCAGGTAAAAAACGGAGAAGATACAGTTTTAAAATGGGGACGGACAGAAATAGTTTTATAAATGAGATTTTTGCACCATAAAATTAGTGAAACCTCTCCCTCGATAAAATATGCCACTATTTAAACCAAGGAAAGACCCATAAAAACAATTCACAAAAATGCAATAATTTAATTTGCTTTGTCCCGTTCTGCGAGTTTCCGTCTTAGAGGAGATACAGTTTTAAAAAATTAAGACATATAAACGTAGTGAGTTTTATAAATGAGATTAACTGTTATTATATGTAGATAAAAATTAGCTTCAAACGCGCACATAAATCGTCTATTATATTAAAGGCAAATGTCTGTGTGTTTATGTGTGTCCGCTAAAAACTTTTGCCATCAGCATCGTACAAGTATAAACGCGGCATCGTTAAAAAGAACGATGTCTCGGACAAATAATATCAAACAATCCGAAAAGAACTACATTATTTCGCGTAGAACTGTCGTTTTTTTTTTTTTTGAAGGGGGTCAGATAAAAACCTTGCTTTGACACGGTTTGCAAACCGTGCATGCGCGAACCGTCACTTACGTTCTTACTTTAAAAAAAAAAGCTAAATTTGCGCGTGATAACATGTGTTACCTCGTGGACCCATTGATAACACATTCGCTTACTAACTTAATTTATGCTTGTTCACGCACGCCCGCGGCGCTTTTCTTTTTCCTTTTTTTTTTTTTTGCTTACAAGACCTTGCTTTCAGTTTTTCTTCTGATGGTACCCAAATCCCGTTTTATTTTGTTTTATTGTTTTTTTTTATGACCGGGCAACACACTCGCCGTCTCCGTTGTAACAATGCATCATATTTAAGAGGATTTTACGATCGGGCAAAGCCCCACTTCGCTGTCGCAATTTTTTTTTTTTTACGAGCGGGCAACGCCGGGCAACGCAAAGCGTCCCCCGCTAGTACACATATAAACCATGAAATACATACACATACATAAAAAAGAAAAACACTGACACATTTTATTGCATTACTTTGTTTGTATATATTAGAAATTTTTTTATATTGCTTTTTCTTTTCTCATAACGATAGCTATACTTTGTTTCTTGAAGTCATTTTTGGTCTTAGTAAAAATCCGATGTAAGAAAAGAATAATGTATTTGAAGTGTCGAGCTTTTAACGTAATATGGACACTTAGCTACTTTTTATTGACGACTTTGAAAAATGTCTGTGTTTATTTAGTCGAGATTTCATTGTCACAGATAAAGTTTCACATGTTAAATGACTTTATGTAACTTGTCATTAAAACATTTTCACTCTAAATGAAAAAGAAGGCGACTTTTCATTACTGAGAAATAATTTCGGCAAAACAGTCATCTATTGTAAGCAGAAAAGGTGAAGATGATTACTAAACCCCTGTGCTACATATGGCGTATTAAAATTTATTTTAGAGAAAGTAAAAAAAAATTGCTGATTGAAACATGTTCCAAGATAAAATGAAAAACAAAACATTTATTGTCTTCCATGAAAAGTTGTAGATGAAGTGGTTTTAAATGTGACAAAATCAATGTCACCCAAAATGGTCACTCTGGATTAAAAACTGAAATAAAACTTGCCGCAGTCTGGAAGAGTTTCTTCTTAACGGACTGAGAGCAGAAAAAAGAACGCAATATGAGAACAGATATTACACTTTTCTCCTAGCAAAAGGTAAAAAAATGTCAAAAATGGTTTGGAATACATTTTAAATACATTAATTTCTTATTCATTACCTCGATTAAAACACAAATCTGAAACATACTTTTCAACTTGCACTGTTTGTGATTGATGTAATACATACTTTTTTCTTTATCGTGGTGGAATTTATACAGATGTATTTGACAACGGAAACAAGCTCTGAAATAGACCTTTTCAAACGATTTTTACACTATAGGCAAGCCGCCTGGTGTTACTCAGTCTTAAAATATGTATAAATATTATATTTTAATTCATACAGAATCTGAGCCATGTACATGCGAGTATGATGTTTTTTCAAACAGGTTTCTTCTTATAAGAACCCAAAACTCGAGCTGACATCGAAACCAAAACCTAAGGACAGTGAGTCAAATACGATAACGATTAGGCCACGAACTTTAAAAAGTGTTTACAAACCTACTGATCCTTAAGATGACGAATCTGTCATGTGAACAAGTCATGCATGCGCAATCGTGAACCAGTAGACTAACAGATAAAAATCCGATGACCCCCCCACGTACCAATTTTTCTATTTTGACCTCTTAGCAGCCCCTTTTTCCGGATAAAAACCGATTAAAATTTTTTTCCACATGTCAGAACACCCTATATACCAAATTGCAAATAGTACATCAAAAATTCGTCGCATATATAGGTTGAGAATTGTCTTCACGCACACATTCTCATATTTATAGATATATAGATTATGTAAAATGAAATGCACAAATAGATCTTGAGAAATTATAGGGCACAAAACGTAAGTGGAGTAAGTTTTAATGTCGCTGGTTGTTGATGATCCATGAAACAACGTAGAAATAAACACATGAACACAAATCCTGTGAGATAATCATTTAAAACGATTTATTTTATTCATCATAGAATCAACAATTAAACATGATAGTGAAGGAAAATGTAGTAGGCAAAAAAATTTAAAAAAAAACAATCAGGAACACAGATAGGAAATAATCAGTATCGCCCACCTCTAGAAAAAAGGGAATTTCTTGGCTGTAATAGCCGTAGAGAAAAAAGGAACAGAAAAAAACTCGCTTCTCACAGACAGATGGTTCGTCACAAATAACAATCCAATCGCCAGAACCTCCTACACACAATCTGCCGGACACACCTCATTGCTGTCCAGCGTCCTGCCTTTATAGCGGTCGAGAATTGTCCATTTGCATAATCGTGTGAGAGTAGACCCGATTCTACGAGAATTGCATGAGTCCAACGCTAATAAAAACCCATGGACGCCATCTTGGAATTCTCTTCTGCTCAGCCTGAAACACAACAGACGTATCCGAGGTAAGCTCTCTATTTCCCCTCATTTCGGTTATTGCTAATTCTGCTACACTCTCCCCTAATCTCATGATCACAAATAGGGCAGGGAGGCAGTCGTCTTTGTCGGGCACTTCTTCGAAGAACCGGAGACAGCACTTCCTCCTTGCAATCTTCCTCATTACCATCGTTATTGCCATCAGTCTGTTGCATAGGCGGTGTTTCACAATTAGGGCAGGGGGGCAGTATCCGTCTTTGTCGGGTACTCCTTCGTAAAGGCAAGACAGGTGGTCCCTCTTCCGCCTCTTTTGTATGTGCATTATATGGCTGAAAATCCTCTCCGTCGTCCTGCATCATTTCAGAAGACATCGTACTGTCTTCATCTTCCTCCGATGTAACAACATAATGGCGAGGTCGCAGATCTTTCACGTGGCGAGGCACACCTTCCATCAAAATCGATTGAGGGCTGATTACCTAGGTCACTTCACCCTTGCCGAACCTCGTGGTACATCGATTTTGCGGTCTTTTGACCCACACGCGATCTCCAACCTGGTAAGAGATGTTCTTGGGACCTGGGGACGCAGTTGCGAGATTGATCTCCTTTGCTCGAACTTCGTATCGATAAATCCTGTTGGCAGGTGCAGTGAAGGGAGATGTGTCGTCTCTTAGTGTGATGTTGTGATGTTATACCAGTAGACAGCCTCCTGTATGTGACAGCGCATTCTAGCCGCTATTCGTTTCACTGTACGGTGACATCGCTCCGCTATGCCATTCCCAACTGGGGTGTATGCACAACGGAATCGCAAGTGATTTCCCATTTATGTGCAAATGCTTGGAACGCGTTGCTGCAGAAAGTCGTGCCATTCATGCGGCGAGTCACGCTCGAGGAACACTGCCTCCAACTGATGAATCACGCTTGCCAAGTCCTGCCTCGCCAATTTCCTCCAAATGGAGAAACGCGATTGACCGCAGTCTCTTAAAGTTAAAAAATGGAAGGTGCCATAATGCGTGATATCCATTCCAATTCTCTGCCAATTCTAGTTAACTTCCAACTTTCCTCTTTTCTACCTGACTGGCGCTGGGTCAATGGGCTGACATTCCTCACATTTCCGTATGACCGTTTTAACGGTTGCTTTTGTCGTGGTTAGGCCACTTCTCCTGATAAAGTAGGTAGTGCATCGCACCCCCGGATACCCACTACCTTTATGAATAGCCATGATTTGACTGTCATCCAGCTCGTCTGTGTGAACCGCGCCTATCACCGGGTCAAGCCCGTTTTTCTTTTTCATTGCCTCAAACCACTGATGTGGTACTCGTATCGATCGGTCAGCAATGTTTCGTGCTGATGGAACCAGTGTCACGTCCACTGTCAACCCTTATTCTTTCACGAGCTCCTTGAGAGTGCTTAGTCGCCTCCTAATAAGCATCTCGCTTGCTGCTTTGGTGCGTACTTGCGCCTTTCCAGTTAGCGTGTTCGAGACCCAATGGTATACGCAGACAGAATCTGTCTTTATGTGTAGCACCTTGCTCTGCTACTGAAGAGCCAAATTGATGCCTTTCAATACGGCGTCCAGTTCAGCTAAGTTGATATGTTGAGAGTCATCTTCAGGTCGCAGCCAACATGCATCTTCCAACACAGTTTCACGCATCTCCAAGGCTGCACCAATTGATAGAGAGCTAGCATCGATCCATACATTCAGCTCTTTGCCGTCCACACACCAATTTCCCCGGGCCGGATCATTCTGCTGCACTGATTTATTTTATTCATCATAGAATCAACAATTAAACATGATAGTGAAGGAAAATGTAGTAGGCAAAAAAAGAACAAAAAAAAAAAACAATCAGGAACACAAATAGGAGATAATCAGTATCGCCCACCTCTAGAAAAAAGGGAATTTCTTAGCTGTAATAGCCGTAGAGAAAAAAGGAGAAGAAAAAAACAAAAACAAAAAAATCTTGCTTCTCGCAGACACGTGATTTGTCACAAAGAACAATCCAATCGCCAGAACCACCTACACACAATCTGCCGGACACACCTCATTGCTTTCCTGCGTCCTGCCTTTATAGCGGCCAGAAATTTTTTGTTTTCATTTTAAATGACGTATGATAGATAATCATCACTTGAAATAACTTGTGAAATACATTTTTCTTCGTTGAGTTTATCAATAATATCTACTGGACAAGCGGTTATCCTCTAGTGCATCGTACACACTTATGGATAAATCTACTCATATATGATTTTTTTTTACGTGAACTATAGGCGAAGCTAACTCTTTGTACTCTTCTTTCGATGATACTCCAATGATTTTGTATATTTAATTTCTCATCAATCTTATTTAATGAAACAAATGGAATATTTCTATTCTTTTTAAATTTGAATAGATATTTACTTTATTTAAACTTGGCCGCCATTTTCATAACTTTCTAGTCCACAAGAGAGACTTTTGGAAAACTTTTCTTTTAATTCTCTTCTTGTCTCTCTAATTCGGCATTAAAACTTTCAATATTTTGTACAAGAGAGAGAGAGAGAGAGAGAGAGAGAGAGAGAGAGAGAGAGAGAGAGAGAGTTTATAAGCGTAAGCCATAATAAAAATTTCCATCGGGTCCGTAGCAAGCGTATTTTTACGTAGTTCATTACAAACAAAATTAAAATTCCGTCTTTTTAAAAGCGACGTTGGAAATTAACTCATCTTCAAATTTTATATTTCAAATTCGTATGACACTTTTAGCTATTTTGCTTGTCTTCATTAAATTTGCTTTTGCATTATTAATGTGTGAATATTTATTTTTTGCAGAATTAAGCCGGAATAAAGCTGTAACTTAATTCTTATAATCAATATTTTAACCTTCACAAAGTTTTCGATATTTTGAGATTCGTCATTTATTTCAATAAAGATTTAAATTTAATTTCAACTGCACAGTGTACCTTACTGTTGTGCCGAATGCGATCGCTATGAAAACACTTTTTCATTGTGCACTGCCAATCTTTATACTAATGAACAAGACTACCCGTGACCCGTTGAGTCAGTATGCTATATTAGCTATGGAATTCATGTCTGAGCGTGATACTTGTGACGTAAAGAAAATAGTTTTTGTGACATAACAGAAATATTTCTATGAATGTATATTAAAATGAAAAAAGAATATAGATAGATTTCTATGAGTCGTTCTGTTTATTATAATTGACTATTTTTGAAAATGTTTTTTGCAGTTACTGAATTATAAGTGGTTGGCCATACTTATAGGTAAGTGTGCACTGAACAGATACCATAATACTTATAGTTAAATTCAAATTTTGATATATCTGCTTTTTTTTACATCGTTTATTTCTGTATTACGTTTAAGTTATTTTAAACCCCACTCTTCCCATGTTAAATAATAATTTCGAAATAATAACGTAAATATTTCAACGTCCCAATTGTTCTTTTGTTTTTTGTTTATTTTAAACCTCACTCTTCCCATATTAAATAATAATTTCGAAATAATAACGTTAATATTTCAGCGTCCCAATTGTTCTTTTTTTTCGCGTTTAAATAATCCAAATAAACAATTTTTAATACTGTCTGATTTTTTTTACATCGTTCATTTCTGTTTAAGTTATTTTAAACTCCACTCTTCCCATGTTAAATAATAATTTCGAAATAATAACGTAAATATTTCAGTGCGCAGGTCTAAATCTGCAAAAGAAGCGATTTGTGTTCATTTGTTTACGTTGTTATGGGTTAATGTTTATGCGCGCATGCGCAGCCAGATGTCGTAACCTGGAAAGTGGGTTACATACATCGTTACAAGGTAATTTGAGTTTTATAATTATATAGATTGTTCGCAACTAAAATAATGTTTAGGCGGACACATTATTTTTTCGGTTGATCAAATTTAGTATATTAATTTCGTTTTCTCTTTATTATCGATTTTTATTATATGTAATAGTCCGTTTAACTCTGTCTTTTGAATAATGGAGAACGCTGTTAAAATTTGTTAATTTTCTGCGATATGATGAAACCTTAATCTCAATATAATTAAAAAATCTCAAGATTATTAAAAAATTTTTCGTTTAATTTCTGCGTTAATATATCATGCTAAATTATGTGCAAAGATTAGATACTTGAAATGGTTAGCGTTTAACTCTGACAATTTCAAATAACTACATTTGTTTTCAAATAAGAGGGCTAAAGTAGAGCAGTCCTTGTCTTCTCTTCTTGTGTGATTAATACATTACCACCATTTGAAAGATGGTAATGAGGGCTAAACAATTACATCAATAACAAATTTTTTTAAAATAGTGGTCACCATTTATCAAGGCCCGGAAGCCACTCAGGGATAAGGGTTATTGCAAGTACATTACGTTAGTGAGGAGATTTGGTGAAGTGTTTACTTAAGGGGGCGGTTCATTAGGAATTTGTTAACGTTAGACTTGAACACATCCAAGTTGTAGTCATATGGGAAGCAGGCAGACGGAACAGAGTTCCACAGGCGTGCAGTTCTGAGAAAGAAACTTTGTTCATGGAATCCACGTTTTGATTTAGGCACAGATATAGAGTGGGGGAAATTTTTCACAGTGGATTGAGCTAGACGGGTGTTTTTCGTGAAAGATTGGCGAGGGGGGACCAGAGAGTGAAGTTCAGACGAGCACCTGCCATGAATATAACGATAAAACAAGGATAGGCTCGCAATGCCTCTTCTGTGGGAGAGAGGTTGCAAGGTAGAGAAAAGGGCATCCCCCCACAAAGCCACGAAGTCTATTTTGTACTCTGTCAAGACAGGATAGGCTGTTTTTAGCAGCTCCTGCCCAGATATCGCAGCAGTATTCCATCTTTGGACGTACTTGGCTTTTATATAGATAGAGAATTGCATCAGTAGTGAGATATCTTCTGGAGCGGTAGAAGGATCCCACCATCTTTCCAGCGACCTTGGCAACAGACTTGATGTACGTGTTCCATTTCAGATCAGGAGTAAAGGTCAAGCCCAGAAGCTTGTCAAAACACGGGGCCTCTCCCAGACGAGAGCCATCCATCCCAATTGATGCCAAATGGGGATCAGAGCGTTGATGATGTGCGGATAGGAGTTTGGTTTTGGATGCATTAAAGGTAACCAGCCACGTCTTCCCCCACTGAACCACGCGCTCGAGATCAGAGGAGAGAGAATCAGAGAAAACTTTGTCATTTACAGCCTTTGATGTGTTGCCGTAGATGGTCATGTCATCAGCATAGATGTCAACGAATGATTTAAGTATGTGTTTAGGGAGGTCATTGATGTAGATAAGAAAGAGAGTTGGGCCTAGGATTGACCCCTGAGGGACTCCAGCATTAATACTGCAGGCCTCCGATTTTTGTCCATCGACCACGACTCTTATGAGCCTATCGGAGAGAAATGATTTAATGATTTAGAAAACATTTCCAGTTATACCGTAGCTGGAAATCTTGTGAAGTAGGCCTTTATGCCATACCTTGTCGAAGGCCTTTGATATGTTAAGAGCAATTGCCCTAGAAAGGAAGCCTTTGTCAAGAGATTCACTAATCCTATGAGATATAACCGTCAGCACATCTGCGGTAGATCTTGCAGAGCGGAAACCATATTGTGTGTCACTAAGAAGGCTGTTTCTGCTGAGGTGGTTGATTATTTCTCTATTTAATATGGATTCCTGCAACTTACTCATAACGCACAGGAGACTTATTGGTCTGTACTGAGAGAGAAATGACTTATCACCTGAGTTCTTAAATACAGGGCAAACTGATGAGGTCCTCCAGGGAGTCGGAAAGCACTTCTCCTTAAGGCAGCGCTTAAATAGTTTCGTAAGTATGGGAGCAAGTTCTGATTGAAGCTTTTTAACACTATAATTGGGATGCTGTCAGGGCCAGTTGGTTTACTGGAATCAAGGTTCTTTATTAGCTTGGCGACCTCATGCACGGATATTTGTATGTTACCTAGCGTGTTCTGTGTTATAGGAGGAAATATGGGGAGTTGATGGCCTTCGTCGCATAGGGTAGAATTAGCTGCAAAGTTCTTAGCAAATAGTTTGGCCTTGTCTGACGCTGACGAGATGACCTCTGGTCCATTGATAATGGTTGGGATAGAACGCACACTTCTGTTCAGGATCCTATTTGTTATTTGCCAAAACTGGTGGGAACCAAGCCGCTGATCAGCTATCTTGGATTTAACAGACTGGGCATATAGCTCTCTTGCATTTTTTATTACTCTTTTACAGTGGTTGCTGGCAGTCTTGAAAGCAGCTTTAGTCTCAGTGCATCTATTACGTTGGTAGTTATGGAAAAAGTGATTTATGTGCGCGATAGCAGCAGCACATTCTGGGGAGAACCATGGCTAGCTGTTAGGTTTTTGTTGGAATTTTTTTAGTTGGTATGAATTGGTCTATGCCTACAATTAACCATTCGGTCAGATCTGATACTATGAAGGACACATCCTTTTTAAACATGGAGTGCAGATGTAAATCAGATATGAATGTACGGAAGCTATCCCAGTCAGCCAAAGAGTATCGGTATACAGTACGCTGGAAGGGTACGTCTAGGGACTTATTACATTTCGTTTTTATCTTAACTGATACGACGGAGTGGTCGGAGGATCCTAGAGGAGAATGAACGGAACATGAACATAGCTCAGCCGAGGTTGAGCGAAAAAGGTCTAGGAGGCTTGCATATTGACCGGGTGTATCGGGCACACGGGTGGGTTCGTGAACAATCTGAGTGAGGTCATAAACAATGGCAAAATCATGACAAAACCTCCCCTCATCGTCTGTCTTATTTGAATGGGTCAGCCATTCCACGTTATGGACGTTGAAGTCACCACAGATGTGGATGTTAGCCGAGGGATGTGCAGTACTGTATGTGGTCTATTTTCTCAGATATGCTCTTAAAGATAGTAACTCCGCTGTTGTGGGGCCGATAGAGGGCAAATATAAATACTAATCACAATAAAATTAATAACTATACCGCGTCAACAAATGTAGGTGGATACCGTTGAATATACAAAAGTCGTCAATTAGATATATAATCGACGACTTATTTATTTTCAACAACTTTTTGATAGCAAATTCAAATTTAAAAAATCGGTCAAATTCGTACAATCAGTCTTAATATGAGGCAAATGTTATTTTGTTTTCCGGGTTGTAAGTAAAATTACAGAAAACTTTTATGAAAATGCGCTTTCATCTTCAACATTTCTTATGCTAGTGTTGGCCATAAAGAATATTTCCTAAATTCCTTTCATTTGCTTTTATTGTGTTTCTTGTAATTTCACTTTTAGTCAAGTTGTTCTTGTTAATGAGGAATTATATCCAACGTTACACTTTTAAGTTCCTCCGTTTTCAGCCCTAAAAATAGACTATCGAATTTTCGTGCATTTTAAAATATTTTATTTTATACGGTCGTATCTTTTCTAACTGGGAAATTAATTTTTCCGTTCTTAGCTAAAACTGTTTTAGATAATTCTTATTAAATTATAAACAAGCGTGGTCTTTTTGTCTGGCAGGACAATTTTATCACTAAATAAAACATACTTAATTCATTTTATCACCTATATTATTTACAGTTAAATTGAGTCCTTTCTGATTTTTTAGAATCGACATTATAGTATTTAAGAATATGTTAATCAATATTTTATATTTTCCCCAGGCAACGCCGAGACACAGGTCCTACTAGGTTAAAATGATACATGTTTATGTACATATATTCTTAATAGACAAATCTTTTAGTCAAAGGGAGAAGTAAATATTCTTATGCTAGTACTCTTGAAAGACATGCCATTCGGATATCATGAACACCACCTAATTTTGCCAGTAAGCAATCACTATAAATGCCAGTAAGCAATCACTATAAATGACTCGCGTGAGAACGTCTATAGAAAGAAATGATATTAGATTAATTCCATTTCTCTTGATCATTTAAAAAAATCCAGTTCTTTTTCTGAAGAAGTACATTTTAAAACTGATTATAAAGCCCTTCTGCACAGATATTTTACCAAAACTTCATGAGAGAAAGAAAGCGACAGTAGACAGTCGAAGCTCAATTTACTGATTTTATTTCCCCTGTTGAGTCTGTTCTCCTATTACTCCAAGCAAATGAAGCAATATAATTTCTTTAATCAAGCCATGTTTACATTTTTGCTTTACTTTCTCAATTAACACGGCGCTTGTTGTGGGCATTTGGATGAGGTTATTAACGGAAGAAAGATTGATTTCTAAAACTGTTTTACCTTGTGGACACAACCGCATTACTTGTGATTGAATAAAGAGAACATCTTATTGTGATAATTTTCTTCCTCGATAATTTCCCCAAGCAATACACGCGATTACCTGGCACTAGAATAGAATAAAAATACAATGAAATAATCGATAAACAAGAAGTAATTAAAGCATATTAACAAGAGACAACTCAGAGATATGGTTCACCAGCTTCTTTTTAAAAATTCGCCTTTGACCCAAACAAGGCTTATTACCATTGAATCATAAGGGACAATGTAATAGAGGTCATATTTATAGGCATTAATCTGGGTGGGGATTTGAACAGCATGATGCTTTTCTCATTACATTTAAACTTCTGCATGTCAGGATGTTAAGGGAAACAAGAAGACAGAAGGAAATTTGCAAGGTAAGCGATCCGAGAAAAAATCAAACATTTAGAGACCTCTCCAGTGAAAAAGTTGGACTTTTCAGTTATTCTGGTGAGTCTGGGTATTGGCATGAAATGCTTGATAAAATTGATATCCGTGTGAAGCTAACATGAAGATGACATTTTATTGCCATCGGGAAATTCGCTGTGCTCTTTATCCTGACTCTGTCTAACAACTACATTTCAACACGTCATAACTCTTATTCCCTATTTCCTTTAGATTATGACTAGTAATTGGTATTATTATTTGGATTATTCAGACGACTGCTCGTTTTCGGATGTTATTACCACGAGGTTTCGGTCCACACAACCTTAAAACTTTTTAAAATGTGTTTTGTTCAATACGGAAATTTTTATGGCGAACTTGGGAATCTATGAAATTGCCAACGGAACGCATTATTTTACTCAGTTTACAATTGCGAATTATTTAGGAATTCCATCCGGTCATGACTTCCTGAGCGAGAGAAAAACTATCCATGTGAATTGAAAAAAGAATTCTGTTTATAATTCTGTACAAATTTTTGAGTACGGCAATATTCTCATGTTCGACGTGACACACCTAAGAGGTTCCATCAGCTGAAATAAGAATTACGTTCAAAATTAAAACAGCAGTTTGAA